>NC_090378.1:16666744-16966744 GCF_036365525.1 Heterodontus francisci
TTTCCCCTAGCACTTTTGACCCCCTCCTCTCCCTTCCATGCTCCTCTCCATCTCTTCCCTAAAGGTTTTGATTCATCTACAGGGCTGCAGTCACTCTCACAAGTGGTCATTCTTCCAAATGTGCGCCTCGATAGCAAGTGTCAGCAGGCTGTTTTGGTGTGGAATTATCACAGCTGAGCCTGATTCTGCCTTTCTCCCCTACCATCCTGATCTTAATAATGTCCTTGCATGTTTACTTACCAGCTTCAACCACAGCTGATTATTCTGTCTAACCTGGAGACACTTAGCACACTTGTAAAACCCTTACTGTTGCCCAGATGTAAAGACACTGAAAGACACTGTTCAGGCACTGTATAAATCCAAGCCTTTCTCTGCTCCAGGTTGCAGACCTCGAGTGCTGGCATTTTGATAACATTTGAATCTTTAAAGCTGAAAGAAAGGCCAGTGAGTGCCAGATGTGACAAATATGAAGCTGTTCTCTGGAACTGCTCCTCTTCAGATTAGTATCATGGGATCTGTTACACATGGGACCTTGGTTTGCCGTCTCATCCGAATGGCAGCACCTCCGACGGTGCAGCACTTGCTGTGAAATGGGACTTGCACCCTTGTATCTCCAAGTCAATTAAGATACTTGTAACTCATGCTCTCAGATCACATCCCCTGTTGCCACTGCCAGAGACTGCATTGTACCACCCCGCCCCCAGTCCATGGCTTTTGCTGTTACGCATCTCCGAGTACAGTTTGAGGTGATAGTTGAGGAATATTGCAGAGAGGCCTGATGAACAGCAGTTAAGCATATTTGCCAGGGATGGATTCTCTTACTGTATATTGTGACTGTGAGTTACATGTTGAGCTCAGGGGCTAGCCTTTGTCTTTTTCTTCCAGCCACATTGTGCTGATGCTTGCAGACGACATGGCGTGTAACGCACGAAACCCCAAACCCGCCACTATCTTTAGTCACAAGAACATGGAGCTGAATGTTTACGGAGATAATGTTGAAGTTGACTACCGAGGCTACGAGGTCAGAATGCTCTGTTTGCTGGAGTAAAATTGCTTCTTTAGCTTCATTTCGTAATTTAAAAAATTACATTTACGGAACTCAGTGGCGGGGTGGGTTAGACACTGGCCTTTCACCTTTGGGAACTGGGTTCAAATCCAGTCACGACTGTGTGGGGTAGGTTTGGGCAATTTGCTAAATTCCTTCAAAGGTGAGCTGACTGGGACAGAGATCACCTCGTACAAAAGGTTGGTACCTGGTAACGTTAATCAGCGTCAGAGTCAATGTTCCCTCTCTGTGGGACAGTAGACACACAGCAATCTGTGATGTGCCGTGCAGGAAACAAACAGGCTGCGCGCAAGCAACGTGGCCACGCATCAGTCTTAAAGGGACAATGCAATGCAACAAGCCGGCCGCACACAGCAAACAGAAGGTAGAGGGAACGTTGGTCAATATAGTCTTCTTTGCCTGTTTCGATGGGCTAAGGGAGTTGGGAAGGTATTTTCCAGATCTTTCCCCCTGCTTGCTGCTGATTGGCCTAATTGTTTCAGCTCTCCTAGGAGATCACATGGCTTCTGAATGGGGTAGGCGGGTATATATTGTGTCCGCACTTGAGGGGCAGGCTAGATGAACTGGAGGGCCTTTGCCTGTTCTTTGTTTATATTCCAGTTCTTGATTTCCATGGGTCGCAGAGTCTGTAATTCAGCTTAATCAACAGTTTGAGTGAGACCCAGGTGTGGGTCATGGGAAAGAAACACCCTTCTCTGAGGATAGAGCAGGGGCATGTTGTTGGGGTAGAGTACAGGGAGCTTCACTCTACATCTGGCTGTGCTACATCTGATCTGGGAGTGTTTGATACCGACATCATGTGCCCAGCGCTGACCCCTGTCACCTTGATCACAAAAAGACCCTAACTTTCGATAAAAAGATTTGCATTTATTTGCCCAACATCACATTTCTCAACACATCCAACTTCGATGTATAGTGACTGTTGTTATGTGGGTAATTGCAGCAGCAACCAGATCTCTCAAACAACGACGAGACGAATCACGGGCTAACTTGTTCCTAGCAATGTTGATTGAAGGAGGGATGTTGGCCGGGACACTGGAGAATGTTGGCTTCAATTATTTCTGCTTTGTTGTCAGGTTACTGTTGAAAACTTCTTACGGGTGTTAACAGGCCGACTTCCTCTCAGCACTCCCCGGTCCAAGCGCCTACTTTCAGATGACAGGAGTAACATTCTCATCTACATGACGGGTAGGCATGGTAGTGGTTTGAGGGAGTTGCGGGTGGCGTGGGGCATTGTTCTCTCAATACTGGACTAGCAAGAAAGGAAAGTTCGTATTTATATAGCGCATTTCGCAACCTCAGGACAACCAAAAGCACTTTACAGCCAATGAGGTACTTTTGAAGTGTAGATTCTGTTGTAATGTAGGAAATGCTGCAGCCAATTTGCACACAGCAAAGTTCCACAAACGGCAATGTGATAATGACCAAATAATCTCTCTCAGGGATGCTGTTTGAGAAATAGTTATTAGTCAGGAGACCTGGGATAGCACACCTACTCTTCAAATTAGTAGCTTGGGCTGTGTGACATACACTTGAGAGGGCAGACAGGGCCTTGGTTTAATGTCTCCTCCACATGGCGGCACCTTTGACAGTGCAGCACTCCCTTAGTACTGCACTGGAGCTGTCAGCCTAAAGTTTTGTGTCCAAGTCTCAGGAGTGGGACATGTATCCACAACCTTCTACTCAAGTGAGAGTGCTGTCAACCGAGCCATGGCTGACACTATCTAGAGGTTATTGGTTCAGTCCATGAACAGAAGTGGTTTCAGTGCACCATCTTTTTGTGTCAGTTCTAAGCAGCTGCCAATTTCCTCGCTATATTCATATCTAACCTGCTAGCATTTGTGATCTGGCCTTGCTCACTTATGACATAGGAATGTTCTGTCATCGTACACAAGGTACTGTACCATGCAGCCCAAGACACACTATTTACAAACCTCTGCTCTGCACAATGTCAACAAATATGGGTGAAGCATTTCAGTGACACCAAGATATTCCACAGTTTTATTGCTCAGCCTTGCATTGCACAGCCCGAGCTAATGCTGTTTCAAATGTTCAGGAACTTCCCATTAAAATGTTTAACTCCAGAGACTTTGAGCACAAAATCTAGGCTGACAGTCCCAGTGCAGTACTGAGGGAGTGCTGTACTGTCAAAGGATGAGCCGCTAAACCGAGCCCCCGTCTTTTCTCTCGGGTGGAGGTAAAAGATCCCAAGGTACTATCTTGAAGAAGAGCAGTGGAGTCCTTCCAGGTGGCCTGGCCGATGTTTCTCCCTCCGCCAACTCCTAAAACAGATTATTTGGTCATTATCTCATTGCTGTTTGTGGGAGCTTACTGAGTGCAAATTGACTGTTGAGTTTCCTATATTACAACCTTGACTACACTTCAAAAAGTGCTTAATTGGCTGTAAAGCACTTTGGACATCCTGAAATTTTGAAAGGCACTATATAAATACAAGTCTATTTTTTTTCATGACGTGGCAATACAGGAGCACACTGGCCCACTTAACGGAATCTCCTCTGACTGCAGTTGGTGATAAAACACTCTAGGATGTCCTGGTGATATCAAAATCATGATCTAAATGCAAGTGCTTTCTTTCTCAGAACAGATTCTGAAAAAAAAGAGACACTTTTGTATAATGAGCTGAGGGGAGGAAATATGAGATAATTATCTTTAGATTGTCACAGTTTGGATGACTAAGGTCTTCTCAGCAAACTTGATCTCCTTGCAGAATACCGACACTGCTGCCTTTCCATTGTGTTTACGATGTCATCATGAACAGGGAGACTGGGATGTTAGTTTGCTGTCTCATCTGGAGGCACCTCTGATGGGAGCTGTGCTAAGTGTCAGCTTGGATTACGTGCTACGTCCTGATGTGGGCTTGCTCCCACAACCTTCTGACCTAGGAACGAGTACCGCCAACTGACCTGACTCTGTCATTGCATGCATCATGTTATCGTTACTGGATGTGTGATCTCTTTTGTTTGAAATTAAAGGGCATGGTGGCAATGGTTTCCTAAAATTCCAGGATTCTGAAGAAATTACCAATATCGAACTTGGTGATGCATTTGAGCAGATGTGGCAAAAGAGAAGGTAAAAGATTGAGTGCACTGCTAGCTTAATATGCCATCCTAAGCTAAATAGATGTATAAGGAGTGGTTCCGCAATCAGGCACTCCCAGGGGCCACGGTGCGTGCAGGTGGTGTTTCCCGTGCTCATGCAGGCTCGCAATCCCTGGTTCCTTGCTTACGTCAGTTAATTTTAATGGGTAGAAAGCCACTGGTTGTCTGCATCTAGTTTTCTCAGATGGGTGCATACGAGCACAACTCTGCTACGGGATCACCTGTGTGTTGTATACTCCTTGCATTGGGGATCCTGCCAAAAGTCTACTGTTTGAGAGGAATATTTGATCCCTCCTCTTGCTCGAATGTGTGCTGCATTAGTTGTTTAAAATGTGAAGGAGAATAGACGTTCAGTTTACTGTATTTCCGTCACTAGATTGAAACCAGATCTAAATTTTCATATGAAAGCTAAGATTAAAGTGGAGCGACCAGCTGAGCCTTCACGATGGACCAAAATTCTAGCTTTGCTTAATTCCCCAATCATGCAGTATTCAGTCGTCGACAACATCTGGACCAGGAGTTAGAGGTTGAAATAGCTGAGTAAAAGTTTTCATTGAAATCCAGGTTTACTTTCCTCTACTCACTCCTTCTGTGCTTATGCGCTACGTGTCGAGTGACTGAAAATTTGCAAAGACTTGTGAAAGGTCTCTGGTGAAATTGGAACCTCAAATTATCCACTAAATTTTTTTTTTCAAGCTGAAAATACTGATAAAATTTGGGAACTTAAAAAAACTCAGTGAAAACACAATGGCATTTCTTGCGTGATTTTGGAGCTGGTTCCCCAATGGGGCATACACGATGGGAACACTCGTAGTGAAGGCGCAGGCCTTCTTTTTCCATCTATTTATGTTAAATGACAAGCAGGGACTTTGGGCTGTAACTTCTCAACCCGTGCTTCCTGCAAGTGTCACTCCTTGCTGTGAGTGTCCGATTGGGGAATCGGCTTCTTATAAATAAGACTAAAACTTGAGGCCCAGATATGAAAGCAAAATTAACATTATTCTAGGACTAAATTAACACAGAATGTGTACACAGTGGGTTTTGTGTGTCAGCTGTGGCTCTGTTGTAGCACTCTTGTCTTGAGTCAGAAAGCCATGGGTTCAAGTCCCACTCCGGAAACCTGAGCACAAAATCTAGGGTTTTCAGCACAGTACTGAACCAAAAGATTTGCATTTATATAGCGCCTTTCATGACCTCCGGACACCCCAAAGCACTTTACAGTAAAACTAAGTGCTTTTGACATGTAGTCACAGTTGTAATGCAGGAAACACGGCAGCTAGTGTGCACACAGCAAGCTGCCACAAACAGCAAAGTTATAGTGACCAGATAATCTGTTTGTGTTGTTCACTGAGGGATTTTGTTTTTGGCCAGGGTACTGGGGAAAGCTCCCTTTCTGCTCTTCGAAATAGATCCATGAGATCTTCGATGTCTACCTGAGAGAGCAGGCGAGGCCTCTGTTTGACATTTCATACGAAAGAAGGAACCTCTGACACTGCAGCACTCTCTCAGTACTGCAGTGGACTATCAATCTAGATTTTTGTGCTCAAGTCTGGAGTGGGACTTGAACCCATGACCTTCTGACTCAGGCGAAAGATCTACCAACTGAGCCAAAACTGCCTACTGAGAGAGTGCTGCAATGTCAGAGGTAGTGTCTTTTATATGAGATGTTAAACCAGGGCCCTGTCTGTCCTCTCAGGTGGGTGGGAAAGATCCCACAGCACTGTTGCTGTTTTTGGGAGCTTGCTGTGCCTCAGTTTAGCTGCCATGTTTTCTTCATTGCAGCAGTGACTACACTTACAAAGTAAAAGCAAAATACTGCAGATGCTGGAAATCTGAAATAAAAACAGAAAATGCTGGAAATGCTCAGCAGGTCAGGTAGCATTTGTGAGATAGTAGCAGAGTTAAAGTTTCAGGTCTGTGATAAAAGGTTACAGACCTGAAATGTTAAAACTTATAAAGTACTTCATTAGCTGTAAAGCACTTTGGGACGTCTTGCGGTCGTGAATGGTGCTATATAAATACAAATTCTTTCATCACTGGGAAGCTACTGGCTGTTTTCTTTCCTGCTTCAATGGTCTAGGAGAGATGGTAGCCTGTGGAGACCTGTCTGATGTGTGGACTGGAAAAAGGCAGTGGCTTTGCTGTAAGACTGATGAGTGTTTGATTTCTCCAGGTACCACGAGTTGCTTTTCATCATTGACACTTGCCAGGGAGCCTCCATGTATGAAAAATTCTATTCTCCTAACATTCTAGCTCTGGCCAGCAGCCAGGTTGGGGAAGACTCCCTTTCAGTAAGTTCGCAGCTCTATTGAATATATGATTGATTATATGTATACATACAGGAAATGGAGAAAATATGCAGATGAGGAGAGAAAAAACAGATGTTTCTAGTCCATGCCATCATAGAATTTTATAGCACAGGAATAGGCCAGTCGGCCCATCACGCCTGTGCTTGTTCTTTGAAACCGAAGTCATATTTAGTCTCTCAACCCCTGCATTTTGTCCGCAGCCCTTTAAGTTCATCACCCTCAATTGCCTGTCCCACTCCTTTCTAAAATTATTTATGGAATTCAGCTTCCACCACCTTTTCAGGCAGAGCATTCCAGCTCATGCCAACGCTTTTGAGTGAAAACAATTCTCCTCATCTCCCCTCTAGATTTTTTGTCTATGATTTTAAATCTATGACCTCTGAATATTGACCCATTCGCCAGAGGGAATAGTTTTCTCAGTTTACTGTATCAAAAAACCTCTCATGTCGAAAATTCTCCGTTCCAAGGAGAGCAGTTCCAATTTTTCCAACCTCTGCTCATAACGGAAGCCTTTCATCCCCGCTAACAACCTGGTAAAATTCTGCTGTATTCTTTCTAAGGCCTTTGCATCCTTCCTGAAACATGGTACCCAGAATTGGCCACAATTCTTCAGCTGAGGCCAAACCAGTGACTTATAAAGTTTTATCATGATTTCTTTGCTTTTATATTGTATTCCTCTCTTTAATAATCCAAGTAACCCATCTGCCTTTTTAACCACCTTATCAATTTGCCCTGCCATCTTCGAGGATTTCTGTATATAGAAGGGGAGGCGGTGGCTTAATGGTAATGTCATTGGATTAGTAATCCTGAAGCCCAGGCTAAAACCCTGGGGACATGAGTTGGAATCACACCACGGCAGATGGTGACATTTGATTTCAATTAACCTAGAATTTAAAAAAAGCTCGTCAAATGGTGACCATGAAACTATTGTCGATTGTTGTAAAAACCCATCTGGTTCACTAAATCTGCTGACCTTACCTGGTCTGACCTACATGTGACTCCAGACCCACAGCAATGTGGTTGACTCTAAATGCCCTCTGAAATGGCCGAGCAAGCCACTCCGTTTCTCAAGGGAAAATAGGGATGGGCAATAAATGCTGGCCTAGCCAGCGACGCCCACATCCCTTGAACTAATTTAAAATAAACACCAAGGTGTCTCTGTTCATTCACATTTTTCAATATCGTGCCATTTACAGTGTACAGTCTTTCCATATTTATCCACCCAAAGCGCATCTCTGAATTGAACTCCATTTATCATGCTTCTGCCATTTCGCCATCCTGAAGTCTACAAATATCCTCATCACCAGCTACTGCCAAGTTTCATATCATCTGCAAACTTTATAACGTTCCCTACACCTAACCTGGGACTTTCATAAAAAATGAAAAGAGTGATGGACTCAAAACTGATCCTTGTGGTATCAGCTGAGACTCAGTGGGTAGCACTCTTCCCTCAAGGTTGTGGATTCCGGTTCCACTTCAGAGCACAAAATCTAAGCTGACGCTCCAGTGTAGTACTGAGGGAGTGCTGCACTGTCTGAGGATGTTTTTCAGATGAGATGTTAAACTGAAGTCCTGTCTTCCCTATCAAGGATGTAAAAGATTCCATGACATACCATAAGAAATAGAAATAAGAAATATGACAGAATTTGATGAAGAGCAGGGTGTCTTGGGCAATATTTATACCTCAAACAGCATCACTAAAAACTGCTTGTTAAAAACTGACTGGTCATTATCTCATTGTGTGTGGGTGCTTAGTGTATGCAATTTGGCTACCATGTTTCCTACATCACACTTTAAAGTACTTCATTGGCTGTGTGGCACTTTGGGACGTCTTGAGATATTGACGGGTGCCATATAAATGCAAATAGAGTTGGAAAGTGAAACATAAACTTCTAGTTCCCGGTTCTGATGAAGCGTCAACACCCAAAATGTTAACCTGTCTTTTCTCGTTTTTCCAATGCAGTCAGCCTTGGGTTAGTGTTAAGGTTGTTGCTACTGAGTCAAGAAGAACGTGGGTTCCAGCCCCACTCCAGAGACCTGAGCACATAAGCTCATCGAATGCTTGTGCTTTAGAAGTGGAAAGAGATGGATGCTGATCATTATGTGAAGTGAATTGTTTGGGGTAGAGGTGGGGATTTTCAGGAGACTTTATGAAGGCAGAATAGTTTTTGAAGGGAATTCCAAAGTGGTGTAGTGGCTGAAATATTTAATAGCTGCATATAATGACAGCAGGAATCCCGGCCAGAATGATTGGGTAATTGTCCCATCAATCGTGCCTGGAGCCCACCCTGCTGTAAGTAACTGTGATTGATTGGTATTATGTAATGATCCTCCATTTTGCTAGAGAAATAATCTTGCTGTACTCGGGAGGCTCTGCGATAGTTTCAGTCATGCCTTTGCTTTAGAGACTCTACTGTGTAACTAGACTATTTGCTGTAGTTTGAGTAAATTAAAACCACACAAGTCCTGCCCTGCCTTCAACTCGCTGCTTGGCACAGTGATGTCATTATCCCTGCTGGTATTTAACATCTGAAGGTGGAGCAGGGAGCAAATCAAGGATAAGAAAGAGAGAAGGAAATTGATTATGGGTCAGTGTGTAAGATTTCCTAGATGGTGCGGTGAACCAATGAAGGATTTGTGGACTAGGCTGCAGGGAGCCAGGGAACTTGGCAATGATGGGGTATGGTGAGGGGATCTGTTTGCTGGTTGAAGAGGTGAACTAAAGTTTTCGAAGAGTGGGAGTGGAAGGGCAGGAGAGGGGAAAGTTTGAAAAAGTGATCTTCGAGTGGATGAATACACAAAGTAGGTGGTGGTGGAAATGAGCTAGGGGTGTGATGGTTACGGGCCAGACATTTGACAGAACATAACAGCCTATGTTTGCACACCATCTCATTCAGGCTGGTTGATGGAGTCGAAGCCAGGGACATACAAGTGCTGTCTTCACTTTTGAGCTGTAGGAAATTTAACTTATCCTGCACAAACAACTTGCATTAATATAGTGCCCTTGATGTTGTAAAATATCCCAAGACTGAAGCGTTACCAGACAAAATTTGACACCAGGCCACATAAGGAGTTATTAGGACAGGTGACCAGAAGCTTGGTCAAAGAGGTAGGCTTTAAGGACCGACTTAAAAAGGTAAAGTTGGTGGTTTAGGGAGGGAATTCGACAGCTTAGGGCCTTGGCTGCTGAAGGCGCGACCACCAGTGATAGAGCAATGGAAATTGGGGATGTGCAGGAAGCCAGAGTTGGAGGAGCACAGAGATTATGGAGGGTTGTAACGCTGGAGGAGATGCTGGCCTCACTTTTAAGCTACAGGAAATTTCGGCTCATCCAGAACATTATATATCAGACATGTAGACGGGCACTATGCTGTGACACAGAGAAGCACTGAATGCTGTAACAAGGAGGTGTATAGCCCAGGCAGGTCACCATACCTCCTGCCCGCAGAAAGATTACAGAGATGATAAAGGCATAAGACGTTGTAAAGGCGGGAGGAGAATCCTGGTATAATTAATATCGTTATCACTGTTAGGAGAGACTGGTTACTTCACCAGGACTGTAATGAAGTATTAGTGAACTATTTAAGGTGAGACTAATTATTTTTTGTCGAAGGGTGACACAGCCTCTAAATAGATTAGCTATCTCACAGGCTTTCATATTGACAGAAATTTCACTTTTTTTTTTCTCCACAGACCACTAACCATTTTATCTGCCTTTCTATTAGCACCAGCCAGATCTCGCCATTGGGGTCCATCTGATGGACAGATACACTTATTATCTCCTTGAGTTTTTAGAAGATATTCACCCAGCCAGCCAGAATAACATGAACGACTTGGTAAGTAGCCTTGATGAAGGGAGATTCTAATGGATTATTTCTATGAAGATGCCAGTTATGGCTCAGTCGGTTACACTCTTGCCTCTGAGTCAGAAGTTCACGAGGCCCAATTCCACTTCAGAAACTTGACTACATAATCCGGGCTGACACTCCAGTGCAGTACTGAGGGAGTGCTGCACTGTCAGAGGTGCCGTCTTTTGACTTAAATTGAATTAAACCAAAGCCTCACCTGCCCTCTCAGTTGGATGTAAAAATCCCACAGCATTGTTTGAAGAAGAACAGGGGAGTTCTCCCTGGTATCCTGCAAACCCCGTCACAAAAACAAATAATCTGGTCACTTCTCTCACTGTTAATTGTGGGAGCTTGCTATGCGCATTTTGGCTACAGCATTTCCTCCATTACAACAGTGATTACATTTCAAAAGTACTTGATTGGCTGTAAAGTGAATTGGGACATTTTGAGGAGCTATATTATCACAAACCTTTCTTTCCACGAGTGTATGCTTGGGCTCAGCTGTGTTAAGCATATGATCCCAAAGCTGGACCCGGGATTTTCCACTTACGGACGTTGCTGGAGGTGGTGGTGCGGGGGTGAGGGTGGGGTTGCTAATTGGTGGGAAAGGAGGCAGAGGACTCCAACCTCATTGATCCATGGTCCGACTTGAAGAATAACAAAGTAGCGAGAGGCTGCAGCCGCCCATAAAATGGTGCAGTTAGTTACTGTTGCCTTCAGGAGAGGAGAGAAGCAAAAGTAGGGTAGTGGCCAATTCTGCTGAAGAATATTACTGTTTGGATAGCTGTTTCAAAGATCGGGCATGGACGTGATGGACAGAATGGCCGCCTTCTGTGCTGCATCATTCTATGATAGTCTGGCGGTGCAAAAGATAGAATCATAGAGCAACACTCCTTCCTCACAGTCCTGTAGATTCTTCCTTTTCAAGTACATGTCCAAGTTTGTTTGAAACAACGTTGTAGAAATTCTTTATTCTTGATGAATGCACAGATAGGGTAATATAACAACTAGGACCTAGTTCCTCTGCAATTTTAGATGCGACAGCATGGTTTAGTTCATAGCCCACTCTTGTGAGTGAGGTGAAGGTTGTGGGGTTGAGTCCCATTCCAGGACTGGAATACATAATCTAAGACAGCTCTGCCATATTGGGGATGTGGGTGGGGTGGGGGAGGTGTCGGGGTAGTGTCAGTCCTCCAGTGGCCACTGTCTGGATGTTCAGGTAGGTATTAAATTTCCTGTGCCAGTATTTGAAGAATGTAGGAATTGCTAGATGCAAGAAGACTAAGGCAGTTTGCCTTCTAACCTCCTGGTAGTCGCCTGATACAACGATAATGAAGCTGTGACTAATCATAGCAATCAACTTCTATCCATTGGACTGTAACAGAGCCAGATATGAGGCGAGGAAAACCCCAGTGATGGAGAGCTGTGGGAATCATAGATCCAACGCTACCACTTCCTCTCATGCTTGCTGCACTTACCACATGTTGTGTCTTGATTTACTGTCGTACTGCAGTCCGAAATAGAGCTCTCCTGATCAACATAGGAAGAGGAGGAGACCATTTAACTCCTTCAGCCTGCTCTGCCATTCAGTGACATCATGGCTGATGTGCGACCTAACTCCATATACTCGCCTTTGCCCCATATCCCTTAATACCTTTGATTAACAAAAATCTATCAACCTCAGATTTAAAGTTAACAATTGACCAAGCAGAAATTGACTTTTGCAGAAGAGAGTTTCAAACTGCTACCTCCCCCCACTATCTGCGTAGAAGTGTTTGCTAATTTCACTCCTGAAAGACCTGGCTCTAATTTTTAGACTATGTCCCTAGTCCTAGACTCTCCAACCTTTGGAAATAGTTTCTCTCTATCTACCCTGCCCGTTCCCCTGAATATTTTTTAAACCTCCATCAAGTTACCCCTTAACTTTCTAAATTCCGAGTACAATCCTAGTTTGTGTAATCTCTCTTTGTAATTTAATCCTTGGAGTCCAGGTATCATTCTAGCAAATCCCTGCTAGGCTAATGTATCCTACCTAAGGTGTGGTGCCCGGAACTGCACGGTGCTTTAGATGAAATCTAACTCGGACTTTATACAGCTGAAGCATGACTTCTATGCCCTTGTGTTCTAGTCCTCTAGATATAAAGGCTAGCATTTGGCATGAACTCGATGGGCCGAATGGCCTCCTTCTGTGCCATAAATGACTCTATGACTCTATTCCATTAGCCTTTTTGATTATTTTCTGCACCTGTCTAGGACATTTTAATGATCTGTCTACCTGGTCCCCAAAGACTGTTGGGACCTCCATTGTTTGTAGCTTTTCACCATTTAGAAGATACCCTGCTCTGTCCTTTTTAGGTCCAAAGTGGATGACTTCACATTTACCTACATTGAAATCCATTTGCCACAGTTTTGTTCATTTGCTTAATCTATCAATATTTCTTTGTAATTTTATGGTTCCATCTACACTGCCTCAAACAGTACCAGCAAAAACAGATGGGCTGGTTATTCATCTCATTGTTGGATTATTGCTATGTGCAAAATGGCTGTCAACACATTAATAATCACTGTTCTCAAAATATTTCCCTTACACTGAATTAATTGGAGATGTTTCTGCAATTTGATAAGGTGCACAAAGGCAAGATTTTATCCTTTTGTGTGTTTGAAATGTACCATAGTTGACGTATGATTTATCAGCCACTTTGTCAAATGGTGCAGAGGCCTGGTTCGTTTCAACTTCATATACATACTGCATTAAAGCCATCTGATTCACTGAACTCCAAAATCATCCATTTTTCTGCTACAGAATATTATTTCCTTCATTACAACAGTGACTACACTTGAAACGTACTCCAGTGGTTGTAAAGCATTTTGTACAGTCCTGAGGTGGGCAGCAACAACAACTTGGATAGATAAAGCATTTTTTAACGTAGTGAAAAGTCCTAAGGTGCCTCACAGGAGCGTTATCAAACAAAGTTTGGCACCAAGCTACATTAGGACAGATGACCAAAAGCTTGGTCAAAGAGTTAGGTTTTAAGGAGGGTCTTAAAGGAGGAGTGAGCGAGACAGAGAGGTTTAGGGAGGGAATTCCAGAGCTCAGGGCATAGGCATTTGAAAGCCTATGGGATGATGAAAATCAAGGATGTGCAAGAGGCCAGAATTGGAGGAGAGCAGAGATCTGAGGGTTATAGAGCTGGATGAGGTTGCAGATATAGGGAGAGGTGAGGCCATGGAGGGATTTGGGGGAAAAAAAGATGAAAATCTTAAACCCAAGCCTTTGTTGGACTGGGAGCCAATGTAGGTCAGCGACACAGGTGATGGATGAGTGGGATTTAGTGCAAGTTAATATACAGGCAACAGAGTTCTGGATGGGCCTCAGTTTATGTAGGGTGGAAGAGGAGAGGCCAGCCAGGAAAGTATTGGAATAGTAAAGTGTAGAGGTAACTCTGGTATGGATGAGGGTTTCTGCAGCAGATGTGCTGAGGTACAGGCAGAGTCAGGTGATATGTAGGGAGAAGTAGGTAGTCTCGCAAATGGAGAGTGGATATGTGGTCGGAAGCTCAACTTGGGGTCAAATACAACACCAGTGTTTCAAACAGTAAAGTTCAGCATTTGACAGTTGCGAGGGAGGGGGCTGGATTCAGTGTCTAGGGAATGGAGTTTATGGTGGGGATTTAATTGGAGGAAATTTCTGCTCATCCTTTACGGGATGTTGGACGAGCATCCTGACAAATTAGAGACAGTGGAAGGGTTGTGAAAGGTGAAAAGCCTTTTTATTGAAGCAATTTCCCCATTTCAGGCAACCATCTCATCCTCACGTAATTCAGTTAGTCCGTGTATTTATACAAGATTTTGAAAGCTGATAAATGTAAAACCTGAAATATTAATGCCTTTCAGTGGGATTTTACTGACAAGGTTTGAGTCTGTAAAACTCTTGGTCGGTATTCACAATAATAGGTGAATTAAAAACTTGAATGAAACGACAATATAGACTTTGGATTAAAGTTAATAACTGAACTCTGGTTTAATTAGCTGGTTTCAATCCCTGTAGACACAGCGATGGATTTTATTAATTTTGTGCTCAAGGTGAGAAATGTTAGTGCTGGGGAAAGGCGCACTTTTCATTTTGGACAACCAGTGTTGGCATCAGATACTCCCAGGCCAGATGTGGCGTGGGTTAGGTGCAGATTAAAAATACCTACACTCTGTTGCAAGAATGTTTCTCAGCCTCAAACTCCAGAATACCCCCTATAGCAGCTGTGTGACATTTTTGCATTCTGCACCAGCCATCCCTTTGCTTCTCTGAGTGAGAGTGCCAATTTCCTGTTGAGTTGGAGCAGATTTATACAGCGGAATAAAAGCAAAATACTGCAGATGCTGGAAATCTGGAATAAAAACAAAAAGTGATTGACCGATGAAAGGTCACTGACCTGAAACATTAACTTTGCTTCTCTCTCCACAGATGTTGCCAGACCTGCGGAGTATTTTCCAGCACTTTTTGTTTTTATTTATACAGTAGGAGTTGGGTGGAGAATGCCCCTTTTTAGTGTGATGGAGGAGCTGTAATGGGAAATTAAATGAAAGAATACATATTTATATAGCACCTTTCATGACCTCAAGTTTGTCCCAAAGTGCTGTACAGCCAGTGAAGTACTTTTTGTGAGGTGTAGTCACTGTTGTAATGTAGGGAAACACAGCAGTCATGTTGAATACAGCAAGATCCCTAAAACTGCAATTTTGGTGATGACCAGATAACTTACTTTTAGTGGTTATTGGTAGAGGGATAAATAATTGGCCATGACACTGGGAAGAACTCTGCTTTTCTTCGAAATAGTGGCATGAGATCTTTTACACCCACCTGAGTGGGCAAATGGGGTCTCAGTTTAACATTATTCGAAAGACAGCGTTTCTTACAGTGCAGCAGCCCTTCAGTACTGCACTGAAGTGACAGCCTACATTTTGTGCTCAAATATCAAGAATGGGGCTTGAATCTACAACCTTTTGACTCTGAGACGAGAGTGCTACCAACTGAGCCACGTCTGACAGATTAACCAATATATCATTTTATAAACCTAGAATTGCGCATTATTCCAGGAATCTGCTGGTGCATTCATGCAGTAGCATATCTTGTACTACTTCACTGCTTTCGTTCTGAGTGTTGCTTGGTGACAAGTTGCCCACATGCAACCCTCCATCAGTAATCTGTATTATCTTGACGATAGTTCCTGCAGATCCAAAGGAAAAGAAACCGTTCTCTCAGCAGGCAGCTCCAGAGGTCATTTTGAATGTACTAGCTTCCAAAAAGTGTGTTATTTTTAAGTGACAGAACACTGCACATAGCAAAAGCCCATAAAGGAAGATTAAAATCTATTGCTGGAAGATTTTAAACATGACCTCTGAAGCATCATCTGGTGCACTGAGAAATTTGCTTCACACGAGGAGCGCTGAGCAGATGCGAGTTGTTTTGGAGACCACTTGTGCTTGAATGTCAGTACTTTGTTTCCGATTCTGAGAAACTATATGAGAAATCTGTCTGGCTCACTCGAGTAGCAGACTGAGTCTGGTCCCAGGATAGGAGAGATTGATCTGGTGAAGAAAATGCTCACTGGCGTCAGTTTCTCTGGTATCTGAATCAAAACTGTGCCTACATATTAAAGCAGCCCAGATTTGCCAGATGAACGAAGCTAATTAGCGAAGACTTGCAGTCCCAGGAGAAGTTGTTGGGGGAATTTTGTCAGTTTGAGGTTTTTATGAGCTACCCTGACACTGAAAATCAGCAGGTCCAGGAGCGATTTCTGCATTTTGTTAATTAAGGCCCTTAGCACCACTTGAATAATTTCACAGCTCCCTTAAGGAAGCTGGTTCCATCATCGTGGTTTACAAAATGAAACAACTTGCAAATGTTGAATGTATGAAATAAAGACAAAATTCTGGATATACAATAAAAAAAAGACTTGTGTTTATATACAAGCCTTTCCCGACCTCAGGATGTCCCAAATCACTTCACAGTCAATGAAGTACTTTAAAGTGTAGTCACTTTAATGGAAACGGACAGCCATTTATGCTCAGTAGGCTCACGCAAAACAGCAATGTAATTCTGCCCAGATAATCTGTTTCTTTGTTGATTGAGGGATAAATATTGGCCAGGAATCCGGGATAACTCTCCTGTTCTTTGAAATAGTGCTAAGGGATCTTTTACACCCATCTGTGAGGGAGGTCGAGGCCTTGGCTCAGTATTTCATCCAGAGATGGCAGTCCGACAGTGCAGCACTCCCTCAGTACTGCGCTGGAGCGTCAAACTAGATTCAATGCTCAAGTCTCTGGATTGGGCCTTGAAGCCACAACCTTCTGATTCTGAGGCAAGTTCCACTGAGCCATGGCTGACATCTGGTGGAGAAGAACAACAGCATAGACTTGATGGGCCAAGTGGCCTGTTTTTATGAGTGAAGAATTTTGCTTTCAAACCTTCCATTTTAAATCTATTTGTTGCTGTGTTGCTGACCAGCAGATACCATCTGCCACTGTTCACCTCATAGCCCTTCTTAATCTTGAAGGTCTCTGTCAGATCACACCTTTACCTTCCCAACACCATAGAACCAGCAAACACTGCAGTACAGCATTAGGAGAACAGTTTTGCATGTGTGTACATCGGAAGACAAGTAGCTCATTTAGCTCCTTGAACCTATTCCGCCATTCAATTTAGAAGGTGGCTGATTTTCTCTCAACTTTATCTGCTTGTCTAGGTTCTGTAACCGTTAATACTCTTACCTAACAAAAATATGTCAATCACAGTTTTGACATTTTTAGTTGACTCCTGGTCTCAACAGCTTTTTGGGGGAGTGAAAGTTCCAGATTTCTAATACCCTTTGTGTGAAGAAGTGCTTCTTGACATCACCCCTGAACAGCCAAGCTCTTAATTTTAAGGTTATGGCCTTGTTCTGGACTCTCCCACCAGAGAAAATAATTTTTTTCTCTCTCTATCCTATCAAATCCTTTAACCAATTTAAACACCTCAATGTAGACACTGGTGGATGTCCTGGTCAACATTCCTCCCTCAATTAATGTAGCCAAAAACAAATTAACTGCTTATTTATTTTACTGTTTATTAAACTTTGCTGTTTGTAAATCGGGTCCCTCTTTTATCTGCACAGTAGTGACTGTACTTCAGAAAGTCCGTCATTGTCTGTAAGATGTTTTGGGATCTCCAAAGGCTATGAAAGTAAAAGCAAGTGCTTTATTTTACTGCTTTGCTTTTCCAATTGTGACATTACAGTGCTGCTGTACAGCTGGTTACGTGGAATGGAACATCTCTTTATCTCCAGTGTCAATCAGCAAAATCCTCAACTTTTGCCTTTGTTTTCAAACTAGTTCTTGATGCAGAAGGAAATGCAAGGTATTGGCCAGGGAGGCAGTTCAGGTCTGACAGAGGGCAGTGGTGATAGTTTGAATATTTGATGCTGGTACAATTCAGCTCCCAAATGCCAAGTTTACAGCGACCTGAAATGTCGAGAGTTGTTCAAGTGGCAGGTAGATGCTAATGGGCATTGTGTTTGTATAGAAGGATGAGCTGGATGAGTTGAATGGTCTCCCCCACCTGTAATTATCTGTGGGACTATCTAGTGTACTTGTTACTTTTCTTCCCTTCTCCTTCCTTGAAGAGTTTGCAACTGGGGTTGGAGGTACCCTCCCTTTGCTCACCCTGGTGGCCATTCTTCATGTATGACTTTAGCTGGCAAGTGTTGGTTGACCTCGTAGGGAGCTATAAAGGTCTAACTTGTGATTTTTTTTGTGTTCGTTCATGGGATTTGGGTGTTGCTGGCAAGGCCAACATTTATTGCCATTCCTCATTGCCTTTGAGGTGGGTGAGCTGCCTTCTTGAACCACTGCAGTCCATGTGGTGAAAAATATATCCACAGTACCATCAATTTTGACACAGCGATGATGATTGTGGAATAGCAATATATTTCCAAATCAGGGTGGTGTGTGACTTGGAAGGGAACTTGCATTTGGTGGTGGTCCCATGCGTCTGCTGCCCTTGTCCCTCAAAATGGTCCCAAAATGGGAAGGTGCTTTTGAAGATATCTGGAGTTGCTGAAATGCTTCTTATAGTTGGTATACAGTGTAGCTATGGTGCGCCAGTGGTGGAAGATGAGTCCTTAATACGCACGTGCACCATCACATTCTTCTAAAGGGAAGACGAAAGTCATAATATTTACTGTCTATCTTGGATAAAAAGGAATGTGTAAGCAGTTTGGACGGAAAGCTTTGAATCATCCTTTTGAATTGAAGTGAGTTCCTTTGAAATTGACCTTTTTAAAACAGGCTTTGTTTTGATATTTTATTGAATCAAATATCAAAGCAGTGGCTTCTCTTTAGAAGATTGGTGGGATGTTGATGCTTTATTGATCAGTAAATTCTATATATGTAGCCTATTGGATTTTTAAAAGCTATTGTAAGTGCAGTATTTAAATTACTCTCCAGAAATGCCTCAAAAAACATTCATGCAAAATGAATTATATTGAGGTTCGGTGCATTATGTAGGCAGCTGTGGCATCCATTTTGCAGGTTACCTGGTGAATAATCTGTTCCTTGTGATGTTGCTTTAGGAAGGAATATTGATCCAGATTTTAGAACTCTCTGCCCTTTAAATAGTGCCCCGGACTTCTTCACATTCTGAGCCGTTGAAAGAGCCAGACCATGCCTTGGTTTAATCTCTCCTCTGAAAAGCAAGATCTCTGAAAATGCAGCTCCGAGGTATGAACTTGGAGTGGGATTTGAAGCCAGACCTTCTGACTTGGTGGATAGACAGCTAACTATTGAGCCAAGCTGACGTATCTAGTATACACCTATGATATTTATATATACATTGGCCTGAAGCAACTGCGTTAGTATGATGTCATCCTGATTTTTGGCTCAGGAAATCAAGGAAATTTGGGCATAAGTGACTTGCGTCCGTTTTTACACTACGCCTGAATTTCTTCAAGCTTTTATGCTCATTCCACAAAACCCCTGCCAAATCCCTCCGCTGCTCATTAACACACTTTCTTTCCATGCAAAAGTGCCACTCATGCAAATTTCCTGATTTTCTGCCAGTTTTGAAGGGTATAAATTTGCACATAAAACTTCAAGTGCGGAAGGACCCCCAAATAATTTTTCAACTATTTTTATGGCAATTATTTTCCCCTTTCCTCACTGAGCCCTACCTTGTATTGTCTGTATCTTGTGAAAACATCTTTATGGCATCAGATTTGTTTGTATTACCATTGTAAAAGTTTTTCAGATTTTATTTTCTTAAATATGCTGTATCTAATGAGCATGAATGAAGGATTCAACCTTGCATAAAGAATAGTTTAAAGAAGAAATATGGCTTAAGTTCAACACTTTCCTCAGGGCTCAATTGTTTACACCAGGGGTCCCCAAAGTATGGCCCACGGGTCAAATGCGGCCCAATTAACTTTTCTGACCAGCCCCCTGACAAATGCTTAAATAAAAATGACCGCACAGATCAATTTAATAAGCATTAAGGTACAGCCTATGGAAATGGGTATAAATCTGACCATGCACAGCAGAAAAAACGCAAGCCCATGACGCATTGATGTCTCTGTACTCTCATTGGTTCAATTGTAAAGTGCACATTTATTGAGGCCAGCCAATCAAAGGCAAGTAGCGAATAGGCCTATTAAACAGAATGCATTGCTACGGTTCCCACTCTACATCAGACTTCAATATTTTTGTTGTCGTCCTTTTCAAGTACCATATCATTAAGCCATCATGTCAAAGAAACAAAAGATAGATGCAGAATGTTGCAAATTTAGTGAAAAGTGGTCAGATGAATATTGTTGTGTCCCTCATAGATAAAACTATTTGCTTGATATGCCAAGAAACCATTGCAGTTTACAAGAAATATAACATTAGAAGGCATTACGAGACAAAACACTAGGACAGGTTCTCTGAATATATGGGTGAACGCAGGAAGGAAAAATTTGAGCAGTTGAAAAAGTCCCTCGCAGGCCAGTAAAACCTCTTCAAAAGGAAATTTGAGGAAAACGCTGCTTCTGTTAGAGCCAGCTACGGAGTGTCTCAGCTAATAGCAGTGGGCGGCAAATCTTTTACAGAGGGAGAATTTATCAAGCAGTGCATGCTACCAGTAGTCGAGGAAATATGCCCAGAAAAGCGAGACCTCTTCGAAGTGGGAGTCTGTCAGCTAGCACAGTTACTAGAAGGATAGAGGACTTGGGTGACAACCTGTTGACACAATTACAAGGCTATGCCCAAAATTTTGATTTTTAAAAATTGTTTTGAACACGAGTAATGCCATTATTGACACAGCTCAGTTGCCTGTATTCATTCACGGTATTGACAAAATGTTCAACATTACCGAGGATCTGGCAGGGCTGCATGGTATGAAAGAGACTACTACAGGGGCAGACATTTTTACGAACGTCTGCAAAACACACAAGCGTCTGGATTTAAAGTGGGAAAATCTGAAGTGTGTTACCTCTGATGGGGCAAGGAACATGATAGGGAAAAATGCCGGGTTGATGGGTAGAATTAACCGCCACATAGAATCAATGGGCATAGCAAAGCCATTCGGATTACACTGCATTATCCATCAACTGTCGCTTTGTGGAAAGGCACTAGACTTTGATAAGGTTATGAAAGTTGTAGTGTCAACAGTAAATTTCATTCATTCTTGCGCACTCAATCACAGACAGTTCCAAAATTATTTGGAAGAAATTGATGCACTGTACAGCGACGTGCTCCACCACAGTGACATCCGGTGGCTCAGTCGCGGCAGTGTGCTCAAGATTTTTGGAGCAGCGCACCGAAATCGACACATTCATGACTGAAAAAGGCAGGCCTGTGAAAGAATGTTTTGATAGCCAGTGGCTATGGAAGCTTGCTTTTCTAACCGATCTGACTCCACACATAAACGATCTCAACATTCAATTGCAGGGCAAAGGGAAGCTAATCTGTGATTTACATTGCGATGTGAAAGGGTTTGAGATGAAGCTGCAGCTGTTTAGTAAGCAGTTGGCTGAGGGCAAACGTGATCATTTTCCAGCTTGTGCAACTCTCAAACAGAGCCAAACTCTGGGAATGGAATTTCCAAGGGATATGGCAGTGCAAAAGGTTGCATTGCTGCAAGAGCAGTTTTCCGAGACATTCTAAGATTTCCACCGACATGATGCTGACATACGGATTTTTGAAAATCCATTTGCTGTCTGTGTTGATTCAGCACCAGAATCTCTACAGATGGAACTCATTGATCTCCAGACAAACAATGCTTTGCAGGACAAGTACAATGAAGGTGATTTGATTGCATTCTACAAGCACCTCCCAAGTGACAATTTTTCATGTGTAAAAATATTTGCGGGGTGCTTCATAACTATGTTTGGCAGCATGTACATTTGTGAACAGACATTTTCACGGGTGAGGATTGCCAAATCAAGATTCAGATCAAGACTGTCTGACTATCATCTGCACGCTGGAGTGTGCATTGCTGTCTCCAATATGACCCCAGACATTGGCCGCTTAGTCAGTGAGAAGCAAGCGCATAAATCACACTGAGGGTTTCAGAGAACGATTCCTCCATCAGACCCGGGAGGGTGAGTACATGTTTGTTAATGGCCCTTTGGTAAAAAAGTTTGAGGCCCTCTGCTTTACACTAATTTCCACTGGTTTTGCACTGGTTTTAAAGTTCTGGTGTAAATAAGATTCTCCAGGAGAGCAGCTAATTAGCTTTTTATCTCAAGGGAATGGGAATTCAGAAGTGTAGAAGTGATGTTTCAGTTGCATAGAGCCTTGTCCAGACCCATTTTGGATTACTGTGTTCAGCTCAGGAAGGATACATTGACTTTCGAAGTGGATACAGCACAGTTTCACCAGACATACCATTGAGCTTCAATTAAATCACTCCTCAATTTCTAAGTGTTTAAAATCATGAAAAGAATTCAATATGATAGATATAAGGGAACTATTTCCTCAGGTGGGGAAACCTAGAAGAGGTGGGTATAATCTTAAATTTGGAGCCAGGCTATCTATGAACGAAGTTGGATTGGATTTTTTTTCACTGAGGGTAGTGGAAACCTCAAAAGGACTTGGATGTCGAGTTAATTGAATTTTTCAAGACTGATAGCGATAGAATTTTGTTAGGAAAGTATATCTGGAGATATGGAGTAGAGGTAGCGATAAGCCATGATCTAAAGCAAGAAGCACCTTGCATTTATCATGGAACCAGACAGCACAGAGGGAGATCTTTTGGCCAATCATGCCTGTGCTGGCTCTTTGAAAGAGCTATCGAATTAGTCCCACTTATATGAACTTAGGAATTAGGAGCAGAAGTAGGCCACTCAGCCCCTCAAGCCTGTTCTGCCATTCAAGAATATCATGGCTGATCTGATTGTAACCTCAACTCCACATTCCCACAATACCCCTGATAACCTTTCACCCCCTGCTTATCAAGAATCTATCTACCTCTGCCTTAAAAATACCCTGCTTCCACAGCCTTTTGAGAAAGAGTTCCAGAGACTCATGACCCTCTGAGGGAAAAAAAATTCTCACCTCTGTCTTAAATGGGCTACCCCTTATTTTTAATCTGTGACCTCTAGTTCTAGATTCTCCACAAGAGGAAACATCCTTTCCACATCCACCTTGTCAAGAACCCTTACAATCTTGTATGTTTCAGTCAAGTCGCCTCTTGTTACAACCAGGTGAGAAAGGTGTCTAGGGGTCTGTTGCTATCTTCACCCGGTCTTATTGTAACAGGGCTTAATTTTAAACACTTTGTTTTGAGCTCCCCCTTTGTGAATCCTTGTTCACAACTTTCCAATTATAAGGCAAAGAATTGAGCACAGACAGGCTTTCTTTGGTTTAAAGAAGAAAGATGAAATTTATTAAACCTTCAACTCTAATACGGTTCACTCCTATGGATATACAACGTGCCCACGCTAGCATATACACGCGATATAAACATGCAGATAGGGACAGAAAAGAGCAGAAGAAAAGATAAATAGAACAGTTTGAGGCCATCTCTTGTTACTGTGCTTTGAGCTCGCTGTAGTCCTTGATTGAAGATATGGTATTACGTTTTGTTGGGGCCCAGTATTCCTTTTAAACCTTGTTCACGTAGGAGACTTTTTCTCTCTCTGGGCTTGCGTGTCTTCACAAGATTCAGTTCTGTGGGAAACAGATGGGACAGGCAGACACGAGAGGAGGTAATTCTTGCTTCAGTTCCAGGAGAGATCTTTACTCCATGAGCACATGCTTTGTCTCAGTTCAAAACCCTTTGTTGGAAGTTCAAATTCTCTGCAACTAGTCATGTGACACAAACTGGTCTGACTACTACTTCTGTGTATTGGGGAAGCAACGACTGGGTCCCCATTGTTCAAACACTGCTAGTACTATGCAAATGTCCTTCCAGTCAGGGTTTACAATTTTAAGTTTTAATGTTCATGTGCTGAAATAATGTGTGCCTCAGTCTTGGTAGGTGGGGGGGGTGGGGGCGGGGTGTGCTGGTGGTTGCCTGACACCCTTCTAAACTCCAGTGGATATAAACCTAACCTGTCCAACCTTTCCTCATAAGACAACCTGCCCATTCCAGGTACCAGTCGAGTAAACCTTTTCTGAACTACTTCCAATGCGTTTACATCCTTCCTTAAATAAGGAGACCAATACTTTCACGGTACTCCAGATGTGGTGTCACCAACGCCCTATATAACCGAAGCATAACCTCACTACTTTTGTATTCAATTCCCCTCACAAAAACGATAACATTCTATTAACTTTCCAATTAAATGCTGTACCTGCATTCTAACCTTTTGTGATTCGTGCACGAGGACACCCAGATCCCTCTGCATCTCAGAGCTCTGCAACCTCTTCACCATTTACATAATAGCTTCTTTTTTATTCTTCCTGCCAAAATGGATAATTTCACATTTTCCCACATTAGACTGCATTTGCCAGATATTTGCCCACTCACTTAACCTATCAATATCCCTTTGTAGCCTCCTTATGTCCTTTTCACAACTTACTTTCCTACCTATCTGTGTCATCAGCAAATTTAACAACCATACCATCGGTCCCTTCATCTAAGTCATTTATTTAAATTGTAATAAGTTGAGGCCGCAGCACAGATCCCTGTGATGCATCTTGCCAACCAGAAAATGACCCATTTATGCCTACTGTCTGTTTCCTGTAAGCTAGCCAAACTTCTATCCATGCCAATATGTTACCCCCCCACCCCCAACACCATAAGCTTTCATTTTCCATTATAACCTTTGATGTGGCACCTTATCAAATGCCTCTGGAAATACAGTACATCCACCGGTTCCGCTATATCCACAGCACATGTTACTTCTTCAAAGAACTCCAATAAATTGGTTAAAAATAAGGCAACCCGCCCATATCCCACTCCTCTGCTCTTTCTCCATTGCCCTGCGTGTTTCCTTTTTAAGTATAAATCTAATTCAAGTTACTATTGAATCTGCTTCCACCTTTCAGGCAGTGCATTCAAGATCATAACACCTTGCGGTGTTCTTTTTTAAAAAAAAAAAGTTATCCTCATCTCCCCTCTGGATTTTTTGACAATTATCTTAAATTTGTGTCCTCCGGCTAGTGGAAGCAGTTTCTCACTACTCAATAAAAACCCATCATAATTTTGAACATCTCTATTAAATCGCCTCTTAACCTTCTCTGCTCTAAGGTGAACAAACCCAGCTTCTCTAATCTCTCCGCATACTGAATTTCTTCATTCCTGGTACCATTCTGGTAAATCTCCTTTGCACTGTCTCCAAGGACTTGGCATTCTTTCTCAAGTATGGAGCCTGGACTTAGATAAAATACACTCGCTGAGGTCTAACCAGTGACTTGACAACAGCAATGTATATTTGAATAGCTCCTTTAATGTATAAAATGTCCCAAGCAGCTTCACAGGAGCATTATAACTTCTGACACCAAACCACATAGAGATATTAGGGCAGATGACCGAACGCTTGGTCAAAGAGGTAGGTTTTAAGCAGCGTCTTAAAGGAGGAAAGCGAGGCAGAGAGATTTATAAAGGTTTGCCATCACTTCCTTGCTTTAACAACAGTGCCTCCCACAGTCTCAGGACATCCCAAAGCACTTTACAGCCGGTCAAGTACTTTTGAAGTGTAGCCACAGATGTAAAAGAAGGCAATGCGGCAGCCAATTTATGCACAGCAAGGTCCCACAAACAGCAATGTGATAATTTCCAGATAATTTACTCTTTCAGTGATGATAGTCGAAGGATAAATATTGGCTCAGGCACTGGGGACATCTCCCTTGCTATTTTTCGGAATAGTCCCATGGGATCTTTTATGTCCACCCGAGAGAACAGTTGGGGCTTTGATTTAAGATCTCATCCGATCGATGGTGCATCTGACAGTGATGCGCTCCTTCAGTACTGCCTTGGGATGCCAGCCTAGATTTTGTGCTCCAGTCTCTGGAGTGGGACTTGAACCCATGGGGTTCTGATTCAGAGGTGAGGTTGCTACCACTGAGCCACAGCTGCCCCAATTGAATGACACACAGGGGCTTGAGGAACTGAATGGCCGTCTCCTTTTCCTAAAGCTTTGTTGTATCTCGCCAATAGGAATATTTTTGTCAGTTACACTGATTCAGGAAATTGCGAGGCCAGCTATGAGCTCTGTATCCTGTGTACTTGCAAGCCTTGCACAAACTTGCTTGTTCTTTAATATCTCTGTGAGGAGCTCCTTGCCTCTGCATTCACCTTTGACTTCTCTTGCTTTCCAGTTCAAGGTCTGCCCCCCGAGCCTGTGCGTTTCTACCCCGGGGCACAGGACTGACCTGTTCCAGAGGAACCCCAAAAGCGTTCTCATTACAGACTTCTTCGGCAGTGTGCGCAAGGTGGAAATAACAAATGATGCTGTCCGACTGACCCCAAATGACACTGAAACCGAACTCAGGTAAACGTGTGTGTGCGTGCATGTGTCTGGTTGTTGTCTGAAATGGGATGATGTTGGAGAACATATAGATTATCGTTTTTTCCTGAAATCAAGGCAATGTGACTAATGCAAGAATTATGGTTAAAATGTAGCAATATAAAGTTAGCCATTCTGAAATCTTTCAGGGATAAAAGTGTCTTGAGCAAATAATACAGGAAAGGGAAGTTTCTCACTTTATTAGTTCCCAGAAAGGCATTCAGATAGACATGTGAATTGACAGGTGGCTGACCATTGTCTAATAGGATGATAACTTTAGACAGTGGAGCAGGGTATTGATGAGGTCGCCACTGTTGGGCATGTTCCGAATCTGTTCGATGACCTGAGGAAGATGCCTAACAAAGTTGAACTCAAGCTAATACCTGATGACTTGTGAATTGTACAAATCACAAATGTGAACATGTATGGGCAATGAAGTTAATAGAAAGTGGGGGGGGCATAGCTCTGCTTTTTGTTACTTTGGTGGAACAGGAGATAGCATCAACGCAGCCAGATGTCCCAAGCGCATAAATGTAGCAATGCAGGTCAACAAAGGCATAGAAACTGTAAAGCAAGCACAGAGGTTCACTGAGGAATAGAATTCAAAAGCAGATAAGTGATAAATTCTCATAGTACCTTTTCTGGACCACACTTGGAGTGCTGTGATTAACTCTGGTCTCCGTATTACAAAAAGGATGTAGAGGCACTTGATAAATGCAAAATGATTCACAAGGATACCAGCACAATTGTGAGGGTACAACTATCGGGAAAGACTCAACAGGCTGGTGCTCTTTCTCTAGAAAAGAGAAGGGTGAGAAGTGACCTGATAGAGGTCTTTAAAGTAATGAAGGAGTTTTGATAGGGTAGATGTATCCACTTGTGGGGGAGATCAGAACTATGGAACATAAATAAATCCAATAAGGAATTCATGAGAAACATCTTGGCATGGAAATAGGAGTAGGCCAGTCATCCCGAGGAGAGATTGAGTAGACTCGACCTAGAATTTAGAAGAATGTGAGGTGTTCTAATTGAAATATATAAAATTCTTAAGGTGCTTAACAGGGTAGACACTGGGTAGATGTTTCCCTTGGCTCAAAGAACTAGGGGTTACAGTCTCAGAATAAGGGATTGGCCATTTAGGACTGAGATGAGGAGAAATTTCTTTACTCTAAAGGTTGTGAAGTTTTCAAATTCTCTACCCCAGAGGGCTGCAGATGCTCAGTTGTTGAGTATATTCAAGACTGAGATCAATAGAATTTTGGGTATTAAGGGATATGGGGATAGCATGGGAAGGTGGAGTTGAGGTAGAAGATCAGCCATGATCTTGATGAATGGCAGAGCAGACTCAAAGGGCTGAATAGCCTAACCTCCTATTTCGTATGTCGGGGTAAAAACTGTCAGATGGAGTTCAGTGCTAGGAAATTTAAGATCATCCACTTTGGACTTAAAGATAGGCCAGAGTGCTTTCTAAATGGTGAGGAACTAGGAGCTGTGGAGGAGCAGAGACATTTATGGATCTATGTACAGAAATTTCTGAAAGCTAATGGACATGTACAAAAAATAATTAAAAAGGTGAATGGAATGTTCATCTTTATATCGAGGAGGATGGAATACAAAGGGATACAAATTATGCTGCAGTTATATAAAACTCTGGTTCAACCCATCTGGGCTACTGTGTTCAGTTTGGAGCATTGACCTTCAAGGATATATTGGCCTTGGAGGGAGTGCAGTGTAGATTCAGCAGAAAACCGGGGCTAAAAGGATAAGTTATCAAGACAGTTTACGTAGACTGGGCTTGTATTCCCTTGAATATAGAAGATTAATGGATAATCTAATTGAGGTGTTTACCCTCTCAAATCCTATAATTATCCTAGATAGAGAGAAATTATTTCCTCTGGTGAGGGGGGTGGGGGGAGGGGTGGGGGTTGTACAGAACAAAGAGGCATAACTTTAAAATTACATTTAGGCCCTTCAGACATGATGTCAGGAAGTAGTTCTTCATACACAGGGTAGTGGAAAGCTAGAACATAAGCTGCTGGGCTCCAATTGAAAATGTTAAAACAGATTTTTTTTAGGTAAATGCATTAAAGGATAAAGAACCAAGGCAAGTAAATGGAGTTAAGATGCAGATCCGCCATGATCTATATGAATGGTGGAATAGACTAGAGGGGATGAATGGCCTGCTCCTGAAGTGTCTCATGAATTCAGTATTGGATTAATTAATGACTGTTATATTTATGTCCCCTCATTCTGATCTCCCTCACAAGTGGAAACATCTTCTCTCCATCAATCCTATCAAACTCCTTCATTATTTTAAAGACCTCTAAAGGGTCACTTCTCATCCTTCTCTTTTTAAAGAACCAAGTCTGTTGGGTCTTTCCCTCACAAATGTGCTGGTATCCTTGTGAATCTTATTTGTATTTATCCAGTGCCTCAACATCGTTTTTGTAATATGGAGACCAGAGCTGTTCGTAGCACTCCAATTGTGGTCCAAAAAAGGTACTGTGAAAATTTAACATCTCTTCTCTGCTTTTAAATTTTATTCCTCAGCGAACCCCTGTGCTTTGTTTGCAGCTTTTATGCCTTTGTTGATCTGCGTTGCTACTTGTGAATCTGTACCCCTAGATTCTTTTGCGCCTCTAACCTATTTAGACTCAAATCTTCAAAAGAGTAGATGGTTTCCTTATTCCTCCTACCAAAGTTCACCACCTCACACTGTATTGAAATTAACTTGCCATTTACCATGCCCATTCTGCAAGTTTGTTAATGCCTTGTATTATGTCACCGTCTTCCTCTGTATTAATGATACCTCTCAATTTGGTGTTGCCACAAGTTTTGTTGTACTTTCAATTTCTCAGTCCACATCATTTATGTAAATGATGAACGACAGTGTCCCAGCACTGATTCCTATGGAACAGTATTCCTACTGTTGGTCTGAGCAATTATCTTTAACCCCTAAGCTCTGGTTTCTGTTTTGTCGACGGTTTGCTAGCCATTCTGCTATTTATCCATTGTGTAGATGAGTTGACCCTGTTATATTCCTGCATACTCTGATATGGTCAGCGATGCCTGTTTTAGCAATGTCTTGTTCGTTGAAAGAGCGTGTATAGAAATGTTGAAGTGACTAGAGAAAGACGTTTTATTTAATATATTTGTTGGCTTTTAGAAGCAGATTGTCAGATAGAGGCTCCATGAATGCAGTATAAAGGGAGTGCTTTATTTAGTGTGTAGAACTATGTGTACAACTCCCTCTAGTGTGATATTATTGTAAATATTAGAACACAAATTTCAGTCTGTTTGTGTTACAGGTGAGAATATTTCTGTCACTCTTGTTTTTGGATAAGTTGTACAACATTCTTTTCGCCTTGTTGCTGTGAATAGGTTGTGCAACGTTTGGCATCGAGTCTGCTAGGGCTCCAAGGTCTCGTGCAACTTCTTCATTAGTTATTTCAATGCCACTCTTGGAGTACATTTGCCCACATTAAAGTTCATGTGTTATTTTTCTGCCCACTTAGATATTTTGACCAACCTGCCTTGTCATTTTTGAGCTAACTCTTGCAAATCAACTGCCTCTGCTAGTTTGACATTGTCTGTGAATGTGATCAATTTACATTGAGCTTCTAAATCTATAATCGCAGAATTGTGCTTTTTACGAGGTGGTTATTGTATAGATACTTCTCAAGCTTATTGATTCTGCAATTTCACATCGGTTTAAAGAAATGCAAATGGGAATGTTGTCACCCATTTTGAAACTAAACATTGCATCACCCTGTTTCCAATCCATTGGAACCTATCCATTGCCCAGTGACACTCATAATGGCAGTCATTGTAACACAACTCTCCTGCCCTGTCTCTTGGTGCTCTGAGATAAATACTATCTATCCCTAGCGTATTTATTCAGTTAGAGCTGGTTTCACCTGTAAGACTTTCATTATTAATTCCGCTTAGAGCGGGGTATGTTGTTCATAATTATTGAGGATTATTAATTATTTTGTGCTCACCCTCTATTACAAATGCAATATCACTTTTTTTCTTGCACTCATCTCTTCTCTGACTGCTCTTATTGCTGATGTGCTGGAGGAACATTGTACTGCTATGTTTTGTATCTGCGGATATTCCTTTTACTAGATTTCGCTCCCTCTTGCCTCTCAGACCATCTACTCTCAAATATTCCTTGGCACTGTTGCGAAGAAGTGCGGTGTTTTGGGGTTTATCCCTGGTGTCCTGGCCAATATTTATCCCTCAATCAACATCACCAAAACCGATTATGTGATCATTATTGTTAATCTGTTAATTGTGTATTAATTGTTTGATTATATACAGGGGAAGGGTGTTAATGGAGGTCTTAGTTGAGCACTTATGAGCAGGCAGCCACTGAGACTGGTGGAGGGTTTGAGTGAGGAGCTACATGTTTGTAATCCTTTTACTCTGCACAATAAATGTGAAACTGAGTAAAGATAGGCTCCAGCATTATCCTTCCATAACAAGCTTTCTGGAATTTAACAATTATCACATGGTAGTTCGTGGGTCCTTGCTGTGTACAATATGGCTGCTGCATTTTCTACATTACAAATGTGACTGTACTTCAAAAGTATTTATTTAGCTGCAGAGTGCTTTAGGACATCCTGAAGTTGTGGTAAGTGTGATATTAATACAAGTATTTTCTTTTCCGTTAAGTTAGACTGCTCTACAGTACCTGTTCCTAATACAAAGTCATTTGTTTTACCAGAAAAAAATATTACTGAAAATTTAATTTCAGAAGCAATAAAGGAAACTGAATAGATCAACAACATAGCAGTTCAGTGAACATTTAAACTGGTTAAAGATATCATAAATTAGTCTCTAGTTGCAATTTCTCATTCGTTAAACTGCAGATTTAATAGAGGTGTTCAAATTATAAGGAGTTTTGATAGAGTTTAACAGTAGAAACTATTTCCCACGAGCAGGAGGGTTGGCAGTGGGAGAGCACAAATGTAAGGTAATCGGCAAATGACCCAGTGGGGAGAGGGGTGTTTTCTTTATGCAACAAGCTATGATCTGGAATGCACTGCATGAGAGGGTGGTGGAAGCAGATTCAGTAATAACTTTCAAATGGGAGTTGGATAAAAGTTGAAGCGCATGGGGGAGTGTGACTGATTGGGTAGGTCTTTCAAAGAGCCAGCACAAGACATGCTGGGTGGAACGGTCTCCAGCTGTGCTCTGTAATTCTATGTTATTAGATGTAATTTTCATACTGTCTAATTGTCTAGGACAGAAACAGGAAATGATTATGTTGCCTTAATTTCTGGATTCCAATGATGATGGAAGATGTCTGCTGCTTTGAATTTTGTCATCTATTATTATAGTAGACCAACTCTGTAAAACTTGGAGACCTCCACAAAATATGAGCGCTGCGATGTACCAAATAATAGTGTGTTAGAGCTGCTATCCATTAGGTGGTCTCATCACTTTTTTCAGACACTGGTGGTGTTTCTAAGCTAATCTATCCTTGCAGTGATTTCTCACTGTGCAAACCATTGGAGCAGGACTTCGAACATCGCATCATGAGGTTAATGACAGGAAAAAGCCATTTGGCCCAATAAAGATCATTTGCCTTGGATTAACAGCAACTTGCATTTGTACAGGGCCTAGTAAAACATCCCAATCGGACAGAATTGACACCGAAACAAAGAAGGAGGTATTAGAACAAGTGGTTAAAACCTTAGTCGGACATAGGTTAAAGGAACAGAGAGAGGTTTAAGGAGGGAATTCCAGAGTGTGGGGACTAGCCAGCTGAAAGCACAGCTACCAACTGTGGGACGATGGAAATTGGGGTTGCATAAGAGACCAGAATTGGAGGAAGGCGGAGATTTCAGAGGGTTGTAGGGCTGGAGGAGGTTATAGAGCTAGGGAGGAATCATGATAGCATCTAGTTGTACTTTGGATGAACCACTATTTCTGTCTCTGAGCCTGCCTGGTAGATTATTTCAAGGATTTTTTTTCATCTTTGAATGAAAAGGATTTTGCCTAATAACTGCTTTTTAATTCATTTTTCACTTATTTAAATCCTTCCCTCTGGTCCCATTTCCTGTTCTCTGAACTGGGTAGATAAAAAAAAAAGACTATCATGAATATTAAAAGAAACTTATAGTTTTCTTTCAGTGCAGAAACTTGCCTCCCATCCTGCTAGACCAGTCTGTTCACATTAATAACCGACAACTGCCCCGTGCGTTCTGGATCGGCAAACAGCAAAGAGGTTTGGGTGGTGGCTGGGGAGCAGTGGTGGAGGGGGAGAGGGATGCCTTGACCATAAGCTGCCCTGAGGGCTGGGCTGAAGTCACTTGACCCGAGAAGTCATGTGATACTTATTACAAGTGTCTATTGAGGTAGAGACCATAATTGCAGTTAAAATGGAGTTGGATTAGGATTTGAAAAGGTATCCTTTTTAAAAGGCGACAGAGCATTTTGTGGGAGGGGTGGGGGGAGGTGGGGGAGGTTTAAAGCAGATTATTGCGGTTGAGCAGCTAGCACTAGAACATGCACTGTGGGCAGAATGGCCTCCTGTACTGTAGATTCGATGAGAAAAATGATGAGTTAATCTGATCTTTGGTGGTGTTGGTTATGGAGGGAATGTTCAGCAGGACTTGGTTGGATCTTCTTTCTCCTCTTTAAACAGTAGAATGAGATCTTTGAACATCCAGCTCAACTACCTGAACAAGCAGATGAGCCATACATGTTTGTAACTCCAACAGTGCAGCACTCTGTTAGTACTGCACTGGAGCATCTGCCCAGTCAGTGTGCTCAAATCCTGGAGCAAGAACCTCCACAGCCTTCTGTCCTGGAAGCTAGAGTGCTACCAACTGAGCAACGATGCTGTCCGAGTATGGCACAGTAGGTGTCGTCATGTCAAAAATATCACTGCATCTGTTTGAAGCCTCAGCAGCTTGATATTTGAGTGTTCTGGCTGTTTTTCTTTCCCATTGGTGCCATCTAGGAACAGGAGGCCATTCAGCCCATCGAGCCTGTTCCATCATTCAGTTAGATCATGCCTAATCTGTATCTTACCTCCATCTAGCTGCCTTGGTTCCATAACCCTTAATACTATTGTCTAACAAATATTTATCAATTTCAGTTTTGAAATCCTCAATTGACCCCCAGCGTCAGGTGCTCTTTAGGGAGAGAGTTCCAGATTTCCACTACCCTTTGTGTGAAGAAGTGCATCCTGACGTCACCCCTGAATGGCCTAGCTCTAATTTTAAGGTTATGCCCTCTTGTTCTGGACTCGACCATCAGAACAAATAGGTGTTTCTGTATCTATCCTTTCAAATCCTTTAATCATTTAAACACGTCCAGTAGAACACCCTTTAATCTTCTATACTCAAGGGAATACACCCGCAACCTGTTCTCATAATTTAACACTTTTAGCCCTGGTATCACTTAGGTGAATCTGTGCTATATCCTCTCCAAGGCCAATATGTCCTTCCTGAGGTGTAGTGCCCAGAACTGAGCAGAGTATTCCGGATACAAAAACATAATACTGCGGATGCTGGAAATCTGAAGTAAAAACTAAGTGCTGGAAATACTCAGCAGGTCTGACAGCATTTGTGGATAGTGTTATGAAAGTGCTTCCATTTTAAAAAATTTTTTGAGGATTCGTGTTTAGAAATTGTGGAAATGGATTCATTTTGAAGTACTGAAGAGATTCCATAGATGCTGGACTTTTTTTTTTACAAGGTCACTGGAATGACTTGAGATTTTGTTTAAAAACAAATCCTTACTGGATGTCACATGCCTTAAGCTGGGTAATCAGCGGGAGCCTCGGTGACTCGGGGAGTTGTTTATAAATAAGTGACATGTCACGATTTATGTCGGTCAAGAGTTTGTTTTGTTTTGGATATTGTTTTGAGTCAATTGGGGGCCAGCCTGCTAAGAGAGAACCCACCAGCTCTTCCTTTTCCACCTCTTTGAGAAACCCTGAGAATCCAGTGTGCGGACTGGAGAAACTGATGCTGTATTTGTCCTGAAAAGCCCGTCGGATTAATCCTCGAAGTCGTCTGAAGAGAACTGCTCCAAAAAAAGATCCCAGTGACAGTCATCTAGATACCAGACTAAATGGGCCAGCGGAGAACATCGCATATCTTGCCTTCAAGAATTAACAAGTATTTGGCCGAAGTATTTTTTTTGTCTTTTTGTAACGAGATCTCTGCAGGGAAAACTTCTTTATTTTTTCTTTTAACAGGTGTGCGTGTTAGGTTAATTGAGAAGGCAACTTTGATGTTCAACCTCTGTGTTAATGCTTTGCACCTTTATTGAATAAGTCTTGTTTTATAATTTAATAATTTTGTTGTTTATTAAAGAAGCCTGGTTGGTGGATTTTATTCTGAAATACCTAATTGGCCGTATCGGTAACTGGGTAAAACATTTAAATATATGTTGTGACCCGTGGAGAAGTGGAATAGAGAAAGCCTCGGTCGTAACAAGAAAAACGGAGTTAACACTTCAGGGCAATGACCTTATTTCAGAGTACTCGAGATGCTGTTTAACTAGAGCTTTATACAACTGTAGCATATATTTCACCACTTTATATTCCTTTAAATAAAGCCTTTTTTATTGCTGACAGATATACTGCCTTGACTCCTACTGGGATCTGTTGCACAGATGTTGGTCACACACGTAGTACCTTTACCCAAATGAACATACTTCTTGTATGAGCTGAGACTCCTGTGCTCTCTGGCAGGATGTCCGTTGATGGTGATCCAGAGCAGAGAATAATCCCAGCTTCTCTCATCTCTGCACATAATTGAAGCCCCTCATTCTAGTACCATTCTAGTAAATCTCTCCTGTGCTCTCTCCACATCCTTGGTGTCCTTCCTGTTACGACCGAGGCAGGAGGAGTGCACCGTTTATTCTAGTTCCACTTCTCCACAGATCACAACGTATATTTAAATTTTCTCCCACTTACCGATACGGTCAATCATAGACTCTATTTCTATCCCAGAATAAAACACATCAACCAGGTTTCTTTAATAAAAAATTATCAGTTTATTATAAAACAAGTCTTAACCAGTAATAAAGTAAAGCATAAACACACTATTGAAATATAAAAGTTCCCTTTTTAACCTTCTCCCCTCTCACAAGCCCATACATACACCGGTTAACCAAATAAGGTAGAGATTTACTTGTTAGAGCTCTAGTACAATAAAAAACAAACAAACAAAAAAATGTTGACCAAAAATACTTGCTAATTCTTGAAGAAGAAAAAGAGATGTGAAAAGATGTCAGAAGTCCATTTTGGTTTGGCATCCCAAATACGTATAGATGGCTGACACTGGGATCTTCCTAGAACAGTGCTTGTCAGGCGACGTTGAAGATCAGTTTGGGCAGACATTCCAGGGAAAATACAGTAACGGGTTTCAAGCAGTTTCTTACACTTGCTTCTCGAGGTGGAAAACTAGCAGGCTTTTTCAAAGAGCTGGAACAGACTGAGCTGGGTGTTGCTCCCTTGGCAAGTTTTCTCCAACTGTCTTTTCAAACCATTGTCCATATCGCAACCCACTGTTCAAAGCAAAACCAAAACCAATATCACAAGAATCAAGCCTCCTGACCCCTATAAATCTTGACCTGTCACTTCTTTGTAAACATCTTTTCCTGAGTCAAAAACAACCCCTGCTGGGTAATCGTTTGAAGACAGGTGTCTTCCAGTAACTGTTTACAATCCAGATTTCTTAGTGACCCTTGTAAAAAAAAAAAATCAATCCATGGACTCCTTTTTGGTTTTAAACCACAAATCTTCAAAGTTTAACAAAAAAAAATAGGAGTACTTGTAACATTCCTAAAGTGTGCTTCCCAGAATTGGCCACAGTATTCCAGCTGAAGCCTAACCAGTGATTTATAAAGGTTCATCTTCCTTGCTTTTGTACTGCATGCATCTATTAATAAAGCCAAGGATACTTATGCTTTTTTAACAGCTATATCAGCCTGTCCTACCACTCCTTTCCCAGTTCCTGTTCCGAATCTTTCCACTGATCAAGAGTATTGCTGTCCATTGCTCCAATCTCCATCTCCGTAGATGCTGCAGAAACTTTGGCTGATCTTAACATGAGGCCGTATCTTTCTATTCCTTTCTCCCTTTTGTATTTGTGTAAATGGCAAGTGAATTTCAATATGGCTGGGTGTAAGATGCTGGATTTTGGTAGGAGGAATAACAAGGCCACGTACCCCTTAGAAAATGAGAGTCTAAATGGGATAGAGGAGAAAAAAGATCTAAGGATATGTAATCACAAATCATTAAAAGTAGCAATGCAGGTTATCAAAGCCATAATAAATCCAACCAAAGCACCAGGGTCGGTTTCTAGAGGGATAGAATTGAAAAGCAGAGAAGCTATGTTAAACTTGTATAGAACCTTGGTTAGACCACATGGGGTACTGTGAACAGTTCTGGTCTACATGTTATAAAAAAGATGTAGAGGTACTGGAGATGGTGCAAAAAAGATTTCCAATTATGATACTGGAACTGAGAAGTTATACCTATCAGAAAAGGCTCGGGGATCTTTTCACGAGGAAAGAGAAAGCTCAGAGGTGACCTGATAGTGGCTTGAAATTATGAAGCGGTTCAACAGGGTAGATTTAGACATAATTATATGAAGGGAAAAAAGAAGGATGTGTCAAAGGGGTTAGATGAAGAAGGATGTGAGGATGTGGAGCATAAAAACTGGCATAGATCTGTTGGGCTGAATGGCCTGTTTCATTGCTGTAAATACAATGCAATTTTTATTTAGCTTCCTCTTAAATGCATCTATGCTAGTCACCTCAACCACTTCATGTGGTAGCGAGCTGTACATTCTAACCACTCTCTGGGTAAAGGAGTGTCGCCTGAATTCCCTATTGGATTTATTACTGACTGTCTTATATTTATGACCCTCATTCTGGTCTCACCCACAAGTGGAAACACCATCTTTACATCTACTCTATCAAACCCGTTCATAATCTTAAAAACCTTTGTCTTACATAATTATATGTAGCGTAGGCTTCCGGATGACTCAATGATTTATATTTTTAAGAAAACATATTTTCCCTTAAAATAAGCTGGCATTGAGTTTGCATTGCTATTTATAATGCATAACAGGAAGCAATGGTTTCCCAGGAAACGGGACACTTTGAGTCAGGCCTGTAACACACACACACCTACAGAGGGGATGATTTATTAGGTCTGATGCTGGCCTGTTTATCAAAACTATTACTTTCTTTTGTATCCTTTTATATAGGTGTTGATGACATTTTACTTGGTTGCATTGTGAAATTCAAGCAAATTTATCTTGCTTTATCCGATATTTGAGGTAACTACCTTATCGATTTCATAACAAGCATGTTAGTGGATCACCAAGGAATTGCTCCCAGCTCATTTCATGTGATGTTTATCTGCTCGGAACATAACTTGAGATTGAGATTTACCTGGGTCAATTCCAAGTAGCCTTTCACTGAGGTGTGTCCTGCAGGACAATGGGTTAACTAGGCAAATCCAGGTAATTGTACAAAAGAAAGCAAGCACCTTTCATTACCTTAGGACATCCCAAAACACTTTTCAGCCGATTAAGCACTTTTGATGTATAGTCACCATTGTAATATAGCAGCCAATTTGCACGCAGCAAGCTCCCATGAACTGCAATTTGATAATGACCAATGACCTTTTTTTTAAAAAAAAAGTGATTATTGATCAGAACTCTGGGAGAAAACTCCCCTGCTCCTCTTCAAAATAGTGCCGTGGGATCTTTTACCTCTGCCTGAGAGGGGTTCACATTAAGTCTCATCCGAAAAGTGACACCTCCAACAGTGCAGTACTCTGTCAGTGCTGCACTTGAGTGTCAGCTTAGATTTTGTGCTCAAATCTCTGAAGTGCGATTTGAACCCACAGCCTTCTGATTTAGAGGTGTGTGTGCTACTAACTGAGGCAGGGACAGCATCACTTAACAGAAGCCTCCAGGACAGCCCACCGAAATGTGATTGATATTCAGTGAACCAGTGTTCTCTGTACGAGGACAGCGCGTAACTGAGTTACACGGACCAGAAGGTCATAGGTTCAGTCTCCAGTCTGCAGGAGTGACCATAGAAATGTTAATTTGGATTCAACATTCATGGGTTCAGTGAGAGGTGACCCTGTCCATCACGAGGACCGCCTACTTCCATCTCCATAATACTGTCAGTCTCTACTCCTGCCTCAGCCCATTTGTGTCGCAATTGGTTGGCATCCTTTCATCTACGAAAGATTATGGACATGCAGCAGACAATCCATTTAGGTGGGGTGTCTTCTCTTGGTGCACCTTTGCTGATGGCTGCGAAGGCCACTCCTTGAGAGGCAGGTTCTGCCACAGGCGCCGCATGTGAAGCTGCCAAGTGACGCTGAGAGTTGTTTTCGGCATTGGCGCCTGTTGCCAAGCTGCTGTAGCAACTGGTCATCATGGTAGTGCACACTAGTCCACAGGATATGTCTCCATTTCCCTCTTTCACCAGCTAGTGACTCCCAGGTGTGATTGTCAACATTTCGGGCTTTCATGTCATGCTTGTACGCATCCTTGAAGCGAAGCTTTGGGTGCCCCATTGGTCATCTGGGTCCAGCCACCTCACTGTACAGATGTTCCTTGGCTGTGCAAGTGTCTTCATTCCTGTGGGCGTGTCATGACTGCCATCTAAATGCAGGTTCTTTCAACTTCATTCCTTCCCTCTCTCTAGTTATCTGATCTAATCCTTCATCCCCAGCCCCACAGAAATGAGCATCTACACCCTTGTTGTCCTTGACCCACTACGATTACTGAGGAATGATTGATGCTCCGATGATATACCAGCCCCCATATATTCCTGTCTCATTCCTGCATAGCGCTATACTGTTAAACATAAATATCATAGACGTTTCTGAGGGCTCAGCTGATTAAGGCTGAGCTGATTGGGTTCAAGTTCTCGTCTTTGCTGAGTCAGCTGATTTCAGCCAGGGTTAGCTGATAGGCATAGTCCCCTGGGCTAACGATGGGAACATCAGCCACGTTTTCCACTCTTGATTTATTGCTCGGGACCCCACCCACTAGCCCCTCTAGGGAAATTTGTTCCATGCAACCATTAGATGAGGTGGTGTTAGTTTAGCATGTGATGGCCCCAGCAGTTGAATAACCTAATAACCTCTGTTTCAGATCGTGTATGATTGACCGTCAAAGGGTGAATTTGGATCCGTTCCCGGTTAGGAGTCAGCACCTTCGAGAGAGGAGGAAAAAGAAGGAAGTGTTAAAATCCCTTAAATAATGGAGTATGATTGATATTCTATTCCATGCTTAGAAATGTAGACACATTTCAAAAACAAAATGGTGTAGTAAATGACATGCCAGATGCTCTTCATTTAATTCTAATTACTATAATGTAGGGCTTATATGAAGATTAGTAGTTACATCTGCTCAGGTTCATCTGTCTTCTGAGACAACTTAGATTTCTGTTTGCACCTAGAACGTCATTAATGTCCTAATGAGCTGCTCCCACTTTCTGCCAACCACTGAAACAAATTCTGAAACAAATGGAGCAGCTCATTAGGACATTAATGACTTTCTAGGTGCAAACAGAAATCCAAGTTGAAATCTAAATTCTGTTTCAGTGTGAGGACCCCCTTACAGAGTTGCAACGTGAAAGGGACGTTTAGTGGTGGGAAGTCCGAGCTGAAATTATGGATTGTTCCTTGGCAGTCCTAGTGGATGAGGGTGAATGTTTGTCAGTGAGGGTGGATGATTGTGGGGGAAGGGTTTGGAGAAAGAAAGAAGTTATCTAAAAGCACACGGTAAGATTAAGCAGAAAAAGAAAGCTTATGACGGTCACAAAAACTTAATACTGTAGAAAGCCAGAGGAGTATAGAAAGTGCAGGAGTGAAGTAAAAAAGGAAATTAGGAAAGCAAAGAGAGGACATGAAAAATTATTGGCAGGTAAAATCAAGGAAAACCCAAAGATGTTTAAGAGCAAGAGGATAACTAAGGAAAGGGTAGGTCCTATCAGAGATGTACAAGGGAATGTGTGGATGCAGAAGATGTGGACAGGGTTCTTAATGAGTTTTTTGTCTCTGTCTTCACAAAGGAGAGGGACGATGCAGATATTGTAGTAAAAGAGGAGGAGTGTGAAATATTTGATATGATTAGCATAATGAGAGAGGAAGTACTAGAGGGTCTGACATCCTTGAAAGTGGATAAATCGCCAGGGCTGGATGGATTGCATCCCAGGTTGTTAAAGGAAGCCAGGAGAAAATAGCAGATGCTCTGAGGATCATCTTCAAATCCTCACCAGATACAGGCGAGGTATCAGAGGATTGGAGTTCTGCAAACATTGTACCATTGTTCAAAAAGTGTGCAAGGGATAGACCAAATAATTATAGGCCATCAGTCTGACCTCAGTGGTGGATAAATTATTAGAAACAATTCTGAGAGACAGGATAAACTGCAACTTAGAAAGGCACAGATTAATCAGGGATAGTCAGCATGGATTTGTTAAGGGAAAGTTGTGTCTTACTAACTTGATTGAATTTTTTGAGGAAGTAACAAGGAGGATTGATGAGGGTAGTGCAGTGGATGTTGTCTATATGGATTTTAGTAGGGCCTTCAGTACTGCACTGGAGTGTCAGCGTAGGTTTTGTGCTCAAGTTTCTTGAGTGGGACTTGAACCCACTACCTTCTGATTCTGTAGCGAGAGAGCTACCCTCAGAGCGTAACTTACAAAAAGCTTCTGCAGAGATGATTTTTATCTTTAATTCACTCGTGATTGTTATCTGGTCATAGAATCATAGAAAGTTTACAGCACAGAAAGAGATCACTCGGCCTATTGTGTCAGTGCCGGCTGAAAACGAGCCACACAGTCTAATCCCACCTTCCAGCATTTGGTCCGTCGCCTTGCAAGTTACGGCACTTGAGGTGTATATCAAGACACCTTTTAAATAGTTGAGGGTTTCTGCCTTGACTACCCTTTCTGGTACTAAGTTCCAGACCCTCACTAGCCTCTGGGTGAAAAATCTTTTCCTAATCTCCCCTCTAAACCTTCTATCAATCGCTTTAAATCTAGTCCCCTAGTTACTGACCCCTCTGCTAAGGTAAATAGGCCCTTCAGAGCCACTCTATCCAGGCCCCTCTCGATTTTTTACATTTCAATCAGATCTCCCCTCAGCCTTCTCTGTTCCAAGGAGAAGAACCCCAGCCTATCCAATCTTTGCTCATAGCTGCATTTTTCCAGTCCTGGCAACATCCTCATAAATCTCTTCTGTATTCTCTCTAGTGCAGTTACATCCTTTCGGTAATGAGGTGACCAGAACTGCACACAGTACTCAAGTTGTGGCCTAACCAATGATTTATACAGTTTCAGCATAACCTCCCTGCTATTTATTCTCTACCTCATCTAATAAAGGAAAGGATTCCGTATGCCTTCTTAACCACCTTATCGACCTGTCCTGCTACCTTCAGGGATCTGTGGACATTCACTCCAAGGTCCCTCACTTCCTCTACACCTCTCAGTATTCTCCCATTAATCGTGTATTCCTTTGCCTTGTTTGACCTCCCCAAACGCATCACCTCACACTTCTCTGGGTTGAATTCCATTTGCCACATTTCTGCCCACCTGATCAGACCATCAATATCTACCTGCAGCCTACAGCTATCCTCCTTACTATCTACCACACGGCCAATCTTTGTGTCGTCTGCAAACTTCTTGATCATGCCCCTACATTTATGTCCAAATAGTTAATATATACTACAAAAAGCAGGTGCCCAGTATTGAGCCCTGCGGAATGCCACTGGAAACAGCCCTCCAGTCGCAAAAACACACCTGTCAACAATTACCCTTTGTTTCCTGCCACTGAGCCAATTTTATATCTACCTTGTCTGTTCTGTGTTTTGTGCAGGACTGCAAAATTGTTCGGGCACTCAATTCAACTATTTACTTAGAAATGCCACACACTGTGGGGCGTGGAGACTGTCACGATGTGACTATTTTGTTGTAAGGCCATGAAGCAACAAGTACTTTCTGTGAGTTATACGTTTTGTGGCTTGGTGATGCTCTTGACCCTTCAGCCTGGGATCTTTCTAATATCGATGTGATTTTTGTCAGCTATTGCAATGGTGCTTTTGAAGCAGATCTTAGGCAGCTGTTGGCAATCGATTTAGCCACGCTTTGCTCCTGATTTGTTCCATGTGCACTTTAATCTATACTCTTGACTGCAGTGTTAGTTTGAACATTGCTATCCTAGTTTATGACCTCATCTGATTAGATTCTTGTCTTCCAGTTGGTTTTAAAGTATTCATTATTCTCCACCAAAACACTTCATTTATTGGCAGTTGAGAACAAAAACAAATACATTTGTAAACAAATACATTTGTGTAACAGGCATTGGGAACTGCACAGATAATTTTATAAGAGAATTGATGGGTTTTGAAGGGCTATCAGTTCGATTGTCTATAAACAAGGGATCAATAATGAATAAAAGCAAAATACTGCGGATGCTGGAAATCTGAAATAAAAACAAGAAATGCTGGAACCACTCAGCAGGTCTGGCAGCATCTGTGGAAAGAGAAGCAGAGTTAACATTTCGGGTCAGTGACCCTTCTTCGGAACTAGCAAATATTAGAAATGTCAAAGGTTATAAGCAAGTGAGGCGGGGGTGGGGCAAGAGATAACAAAGGAGAAGGTGTAGATTGGATAAGGCCACATAGCTGACCAGAAGGTCATGGAGCAAAGGCAAACAATATGTTAATAGTGTGTTGAAAGACAAAGCATTAGTACAGATAGGGTGTTAACGGACTGAAGATTGAACAGCAGCAAGTACAAACATGAAAAAAAACAGTGGGTAAGCAAACTGAACAAACTAAGATGAAATGAAATAAACAAAAAAAAAAATTGTAAAAAATGTAAAAAAGAAAAAATAACTAAAAATAAAAGTAAGATGGGGGGCCCGTCATGCTCTGAAATTATTGAACTCAATGTTCAGTCCGGCAGGCTGTAGTGTGCCTAATCGATAAATGAGATGCTGTTCCTCGAGCTTGCGTTGATGTTCACTGGAACACTGCAGCAAGCCCAGGATAGAGATGCGAGCAGGGGGGAGTGTTGAAATGGCAAGCAACCGGAAGCTCAGGGTCCTGCTTGCGGACTGAGCGGAGGTGTTTCGCAAAGCGGTCACCCAGTCTGCGTTTGGTCTCCTCAATGTAGAGGAGACCACATTGTGAGCAGCAAATACAGTATACTACATTGAATGAAGTACAAGTAAATCGCTGCTTCACCTGAAAGGAGTGTTTGGGGCCTGGGATAGTGAGGAGAGAGGAGGTAAATGGGCAGGTATTACACCTCCTGCGATTGCAGGGGAAGGTGCCATGGGACGGGGACGAGGTGGTGGGGGTAATGAAGGAGTGGACCAGGGTGGCGAGGAGGGAATGATCCCTTCGGAATGCTGACGGGAAGGGAGGGGAAGATGCGTTTGGTAGTGGCATCACGCTGGAGGTGGCGGAAATGGCGGAGGATGATCCTTTGGTTATGGAGGCTGATGGGGTGGAAAGTGAGGACAAGGGGAACCCTATCACAGTTCTGGGAGGGAGGGGAAGGGGTGAGGGTAGAGGTGCGGGAAATGGGCCGGACACGGTTGAGGGCCCTGTCAACAACAGTGGGGGGGGGAAAATCCTCAGTTGAGGAAAAAGGAGGTCATACCAGAAGCACCGTCATGGAAGGTAGCATCATCAGAGCAGATGCGTCGGAGACGGAGAAACTGGGAGAATGGAATGGAGTCCTTACAAGAGGTAGGGTGTGAAGAAGTGTAGTCCAGGTAACTGTGAGAGTTGATGGGCTTATAATGGATATTAGTCGACAGCCTATCCCCAGAGATGGAGACAGAGAAGTCGAGGAAGGGAAGGGAAGTGTCAGAGATGGACCTAACTTTAGTCTGTCAACACTTCTCCTTTCATCAGTTGTGCTTTGTTGCCTCAAATTTAAAGTTCTTCTCCTTGAATTCAAATCTCTCCATGGCCACACCACCTCCCCTTCTCTGTCAACAACTGCAACTTTCCAGGAACTCTGCCTTCCTGGCCTCTTGTGCATCCCCTGTTTCCTCCTCTGTACGACTGATGGCCGTGCCTTCAGCCCTATCGGCCCTAAGCTCTGGAATTCCATCTCTAATCCTCTGTGCCTCTCTCTTTCCCCCTTTAAGACGCTCCTTAAAACCTACTTCTTTGACCAAGTTTTTGACTGTCTGTCCTAGTATTTCCTAATGTGACTCGGTGTGTAAATGCTGATAATGCTCCTGTGATGTGTCTTAGGATGGTAAAGGTGCTACACAAATGCAAGTTGTTGTATTGTAAGGGGCTGAGCAGGTAACTTCAGGGACCTGTGATAATGCGGGCCTTTGAATGTATGTTAACTGAGAGAGCTCTGTGAAATACACGCAGGGAGCTCCAGTTGGATTTGCGTTCTGGGTCTCCGTATCACACAAAGCCCACCAGCACTGCAGAGAACAATTCCCACCTCAGAACCCGAACTTGGGACAGCAAGTCATACGTTCCGTCTTCCAGTAAAACTCTTTACTTCTGCCCAAGCATTTCATAAGTGGGATGGAGCCATAAACAGTCTGGTGAAAAAGATGATGTGGTCTCTGTGCGTGTGTGTTTTTTTTTTCAAATATGAATTGTGCAATTCCCCCATCAGTCACAGTAACTAGATAATGTGTCAGCTTGTGGGAAAAGGTAATCAGCTGCAGTTTAAAAAAAAAAATCCACCTGGATGGATCATGAATAATGTTGATTCACTCGATGGTTTCTGAAGCTGCATGGAACAAGTTGCATGCTGCATTTAACAAGAAGGGCAGATTTAATTATCTACAGCGATTTGCAACCAGGCATCCATCTTTCTTGTTTAAAAAAAAAAGTAAATTCAAAGGTGAAATGAAAAGATAGGAACTCGGGAATGTGCATTCGGAATAAAATGGTTTCTCATCTTTAGCAGATGATAACAGGTTCAGGATAGCATCAGGTGTCTGAACAAGAATTTGCACGTACATTAGGAGATGTGGGCGTACTGTGTCAGTGGATCTTATGGAGAGCTCATTTTTAACTATCAACCTTGGGTGTGCAGCAGCTGCACTTGATTTCTTTCCTCTCTGTAGCTGTAGGTTTGCAGTGCAAGCTGAAGTAGAAATTAAATAGCCAGAAAATATCAGAGTAATGCCACTTGTAATGAATCATCGGAATTATGTCCCTGCTAGCTATTTGCCTTAACCTTAAGAGAATGCCTATACATTTTCTGCGTGGCACAGAAATATAATTACATTCTTTTCATACATAATTTTCTATAAGTAGACACCCCATAGATTCTGCACTTTGATTTCTACATTATTTTGTGTGATCCCTTTTGTGCAAAAAGTAAAAGGTTAAAGTTATTAAGGGGTTTTGGGGTTGGTCAAAGTGATGGATGTTGGTGCTGGGGAATGGAACGTGCCACATGGGATTCCCCAGGCCCAATTTTCACCTCCCAACATCCCACTACCAACACCCTTTTTCCCCCCCCCACCCCACCATGCCCGACCCTTGCCAAACGTGCCCCGACAAGAATAGGGCATCCAGGGTTTATTATCACCTTCTGCTCACCGCCTCCACTTCTACTTGGGCAGGCGAGGGCTTCATTGATATGCAAATGTCCAGCTCTGGTGATACCATTCAAACCCCATTGGGATTTTAGCACACATTTGGCTCTCGATGTCTGCCTCGCCAAGGCTGCAGGCTCTGAACAGGGGCCGAGAAGGTACGTTTAAGTTTTTTTTTAAAGGTTTTCTTGTGGGTCACAGGAAGCAGGAGCATGCTGTTCCAGGCCCCAGAATGAACCCTTGGATCGCCTGTGACCCCGCATTCTGATCATATCCCCTCCAACGATATGCTTCCCTGACTACTGGGGATCATTTTCTTGGATACAGAGGAAAGATCCCTCTACACTGCTCCATCAGGAATGTCTAGTTGCAGAGTAAAGCTCCCTCTTCGATGCCCGAAAATATCCCTAAGCTGCACTCACTGCTGTTCTTTTGGGCCTCCTTATCTCGAGAGACAATGGATACGCGCCTGGAGGTGGTCAGTGGTTTGTGAAGCAGCGCCTGGAGTGGCTATAAAGGCCAATTCTGGAGTAACAGGCTCTTCCACAGGTGCTGCAGAGAAATTTGTTTGTTGGGGCTGTTGCACAGTTGGCTCTCCCCTTGCGCCTCTGTCTTTTTTCCTGCCAACTACTAAGTCTACACTGCTGTACTGATGTGGTATTTTCCTATCCCACACCAACTACCTTGTGGCCTCACTTGAGCAGCATTGCCAGTTAGAAACCATCTTGCATATTGGGCCATGCCGACTGAGGACTGGCTTGAGACTGCTCGAGCCTGGAACTCCATTTAAGATTGTTACTTTGAAAACTGATTTAATTGCTGCAGCAGTTTATTAATGAATGATTGATTTGTAAAATTTCTGTGTTTATTTTTTAGCCACTTCCCAGAAACTCCAACATCTCAAGCTCTGAAATACGTGGATCAGCTCGCTGTGGCACAGATAATTCATCAGGTATGATTAAACCTTCACTCTTTAAACGCTGAAGCAGTTGATTTAACTGCAGGGCCCATCCATTCTTTAAAAAGATTCTCTTTCAGCACATCATGCCTATACTTATCTAGGAGGTTTGTGATGATGGGTTCAAAATACTATGATTTTATTTTCCTCACAATGGATCCAGAGGTGGAGCTAGAAAGGCAGGTCTTGTCTGCCTGCTCACCTGGATCGGGGGGACCTTAAAGACTCTTTGATCCCTTAGCTCTTGCAAACAAATGCCCCATCTCCAACCTCCCTTTCTTTTGCCAAGTTATTGAATGTGCTGTTGCCTCCCAAAATCTGTGGCCATCTTTCCTGCAATTCCAATTTTGGAGTCCTTCCAATCAGGTATCTGCTCTTGCCACAGAAGTGAAGCAGCAACTTAATCAAAGTCACAAATAACATCCTGTATGACTGAGGTAAACTATCCCTTCTGATCCTTCTCAACCTGTCTGTAACCATTGATATGGTTTGAACACACTAACCTCCTCTAATGTCTCTCCTTTGTTGTCTTGCTGAATGGGACTGCCTCCAGGACGTCAGCAGTATCTCCCCTGCTGCTCTTCAAAAAAGTGCTGTGGGATCTTTTCTGTCTACCTTTTATCACTCTGTTGTCTCTTGCAAAGGACTGCCTGGGTACTGCACTGGAGTGTCAGCGTAGATTTATGTGTTCAAGTCTCTGGAGTGAGGCTTGAACCCATGACCTTTCCTCTCGGGTGAGAGTGATACCTCTGAGCCACTGAGTTGCTGCTGCCACTGTTTGAAGATGAGCAGGAGGTTGTCCCACAGTCTTGGCCAGCATTCCTCCTTCGAGCAGCATCACTCAAAATAGATTAAGTGTTCGTTCGTCCAGTCTTTGTTTGTGGTCCGTTTGCAGGTGCAGAATTTCTGCCACTTTTGCCACATGACAGTCACTGTGAAGCACTATTGTGACATTTGGATTATGCAGTAGTGCAAAGCACGAGAAGTCACACCTCCAACACGTGACATGTCTCGTCGGGCAAAAAACTGCGATTGGTTCAAATCATTACTTTGTTAAATTACCAGCCAAGCATCCAATTTGACTAAATGTAGCTGAATCATATAAAGTAGCTGCGAGTGAAACCTTGCTTCAGTGAGTGCAGGGGATCAGGGCAAGTCAGGACTAAACCCTGCCGAGCATGGAAGAGTGGGGTTAGAAAAGAGTTGGGAGATTTTTGAAAAGAGCAGAGGGATTTGCTCGCGTAACAACAGTCACTCCACTTTGCAATAATTCATCGTATGTGAAGTTGCTTTGGGCCATTTCTCCGAGATGCGACGAGGCACTTTCTATCAAGAAGGTAATGGCGTAAGGACGGATATAGATTTTACTGTCTGTGAGATTGGTGTACGTTGATGTAAAGTATGTGTTAAATCTTTTGCTTTTACTTGAAACTGTTGACTCCAGGGCTTTTCAGGTCTTTGACTGACAGTTTCACCTCAGGAAAAATAATTTATGTGCCCAGCAAATGGAAGATTGAAAATCTTGTGTGACAGAAACTCCCAGAGGTTCTCAGAGCTTCCAATGACCCAACCCGCTGTAAAATTCCACTTGCTTAAAATTCACTCTTCATGGCTGGATCATCTGGTAAATGAAATGAACAGCAGACCAGGCGAGTTGTCAATATATTTTCATAAGCAAGAATGAAGACAGTAATGAATTGCACAGCCGCGTGGAATAGCAGTTTTGCTGTTGCTGTGCTGTGTCATGCAGGGAATTGGAGATGGCATTAAACTGTGTATCAGGGCCAACCGATGTCAAAGTTGCAACCCTGCTTCTGGAATCTTAAAAAGCAGCCAGCAGATGCTGCGTCGAGCTAGGGCTTCTGATGTGTTAGCGGGTTAGAGGGCCTCAGCAGTGGCACTCAATTACTTTGACTGGAGGCCCGTTTACCAAACATGTTATTGTGTTTGGGTTGACTGGACCTCTCGTGATTAATATTATTCTTAAATGCCGTACTGATACTGCAATAGTTTAGCACAGTCCCCTCACCACATCTGAAACTAGCAGTCGCAGATATAGGTCCAAAGTGATAACCATTTGTATTAACAACAAAAATCAAGTTGCTGGTTATGGTGTCTTAAGGACTCTGTTTGTTTTGGGCAGCAACATCTGTGTCTATGCACCAATGGCAAGGGTTCACAAGTCAGCTATTGGCACAGGACTGATCAGATTCATCAAGGTTAGAGCTAGTGTAATAGTGTTAAGGTCGGGCACTTACCGCACACGGTAATAGTTCAAAGTTAGCATTTTTTGAAAAGAAAGGAAAGACTTTCATTTATACAGCACCTTTCCTGACCACAGGCCATCCTAAAGCGCTTTGAAATGAAGTCACTGTTGCGATGTAGGAAACACGACAACCAATTTAAACATTCTTAAACATTGACTCCCTACGCCACCGGCGTACCATGGCTGCAGTGTGTACCATCTACAAGACGCACTGCAGCAACTTGCCAAAGTTCGTTCGGCAGCATCTTCCAAACCCGTGGCCTCTAACACCTAGAAGAACAGTGGCATGAGAACACCAAGTTCTCCTCCACACCATCCTGCCTTGGAGCTATATCAAAATCCTGGAACTCCCTCCCTATCAGCACTGTGGGTGAAGCTACACCACATGGGCTCCAGCAGTTTAAGATGGCGGCTCACTACCACCTTCTCGAGGGCAATTAGGGATGGACAACAAATGCACATCTCCTGGATGAATTAAGAAAAAAGAATTTGCACACAATGGGCTGACAGCAGCAAAAGGATAATGACCAGATGTTGAAAGATGTTGGCCAGGACATCGCGAGAACTTCCCCGGCTCTTTGATTTTTATACTAAAGTCTTTGGATCAGAGTCTTGAACACGCAACTTCTTAACTCAGAGGCGAGAGTGCTACCAACTAAACCTTGGCTGCTCTGTGCCAATAGTTTGCACATATACACAACCAACTCAGGGCGATAAAAGTCACCGCCCAAACTGATTCAAATAATAAAAGTAAGTTAGTTCTGAGAGCAAAGTTTACTGCTGTCTCTTGGGGCAACATGTATAATAAATCAGCAACGCCAGCATTGTTATATAGCTTTATCCCATCATACCGGTCATCGTGTATAATGGTCGAATCGTGTTCGCACAAACACGCTTGCAATAAATGGAGAGAACTATATTGTATTAGAATTATATGTCAACTAAGAGGGGTAGTACTGCTCACATTTAGAGATTAGTCACTTTTTTTTACAGTGTTAGCTGTGGCTCACTTGGTATCTGTTAAGACCAGGTGAGAAAAGTCTAGGGTTCCCTTTCAGCCTTCACCTGGTCTTACTGTAACAGGGTTTTATTTTCAAACACACCGTGTTTTTGGCTCCCCCATGGTGAATCCTTGTTCACCGCTTTCCAATTATAAGGCAAAGAAACCAGCACAAACAGGCTTTCTTAGGTTTAAAGAACAAATGTTGAAATTTATCAAACTTAAACTCTAATTCAGTTAACACCTACAGATACATGATGCGCCCCACGCTAGCATGCATACTTGATACACACATGCAAATAGAGACAGAAAAGAGCAGAAGAAAAATAAAGTGGAAAAATTTGAGGCAATATCAGAAGAGTTGTTACGGTTCTTCGAGCTCACTGTAGAGTCCTTGATTGTAGGTAGATCTTGCTTTTCGTTGGGGCCCAGTATTATTCTTAAACCTTGTTTACTGTAGGAGACTTTTCTCTCTTGGGGTTCATGTGTTTTCAGAGGGTTTTGGAGTTCCATGCGAAAGAGATGGGAGCAGACAGGAGAGGCTGTGGTGAGCCAGCCAGGTGAGGTCTTTTCAATCCAGGAGCAAAGAGCTTTCTGCAGACTCTCAGTTCAAACTGTACAGTTCAGAAAAAAACCCAGACTGCCAAGCAGGTTAGTCATGTGTCTAACTGATTTGACCACATCTGTTTGTGAATTGTATTGGAGCAGCTCCTTCCTTCTAAGCACCGTCTGTTAATATGCAAAAATGTCTTTCCAGCCAGGGGCCTGGCAACCCCTTGTCACAGGCCTTCTTCCCAGCAACAATTTGAAATTTAATGACCATGTGGTGAAATTAATGTGCCTCATTCTTGGCAGCTGGGGACCTGCATGACAGTATCTCTTGAGTCAGAAGACTGTGGGTTCAAGTCCCACTTCGAAACTTGAGTGCAAAATCTAGGCTAACACTCTGTGCAGCACTCCTTCAGTGCTGTCAGAGGTGCCGTCTTTCAGATAAGACGTTAAACTGAAGCCTTTTCAGGTGTGTGTAAAAGATCCCATGAGACTATTTCAAAGAAGAGCAAGGGAGGTCTCCCCAGTGTCCTGACCAATATTTACCCTTCAGCCAACACCTAAAACAGATTAATAAAAGCAAAAATTGCTGGAAACACTCAGTAGGTGTGGCATCATTCTGAGTTCTGATGAAAGGTCATCAACTTGAAACGTTAAATCTGTTTCTCTTTCCATAGAGCTGCTGAGTATTTCCAGCACTTTCTGTTTTTATTTGAATTCCAACACTGGCAGAATTTTGCTTTTGACCTAAAACAAGTTATCTGATCTTTATCATGTCTTTGGCTGTGGGAGCTTGCTGTGCGCAAACTGTCTGATATCGAGCTGGTGGCCTGATCGACAGCAAACTGAGTCTTTGAACTTGTGACGGAAACTGCAGCAGGTTTCTTTCTCCAGTCCAAAAAAAAAAGCAGTGAGTGGAGAATAGTTACATTATGCAAATAAAAGCAAAATACTGCAGATGCTGGAAATCTGAAATAAAAACAAGAAATGCTGGTACCACTCAGCAGGTCTGGCAGCATCTGTGCAAAGAGAAGCAGAGTTAACGTTTCGGGTCAGTGACCCTTATAAGCTTTGACATTTCTAATATTTGCTAGTTCCGAAGAAGGGTCACTGACCCGAAACGTTAACTCTGCTTCTCTTTTCACAGATGCTGCCAGACCTGCTGAGTGGTTCCAGCATTTCTTGTTTACATTATGCAAATGATGTGCATTAAATCAATCCCAATCACTTACAACAATGCGATTTCCAGCTCCAGATGGAGGAATTACCCAATCGTCTTCATTCTGTCCGGGACTTCTGGAGTTACTGTATGCAGCCAAAAACAAGGCTTTTACTTACTTGCTCCTGAGTTCCACCTCATGATGACCTGGTCAAGGAACATCAAGGGTACCAGTCCTTGGGAAAACATGGAGAATGTAACGAAATTTTTTTTGAGTGTTTCAGCTAATCCTTTCCTGTCTTCTGCTAAAAATAATTTTGATATTTAAAGAAGCCAGTCTCTCCTTCAGTAATGGTTGGGTAACCGTTTGAAATTATGCCTTTAGAGAAATAACTAATTGGAAGGGGTGAATGAATTTAATAAGATTTAGGGACGGTTTTGACAGTTGAATATAATTGCATTCCAACGCACCTCCAGGCTGAAGGTTTTCCTCAGTCTTAAGTTCAGTTCATTGCATTAATGTAGATTCATCAATAATGGAAACCGATGGAGCTGTATGACATGCTTTCCATGGCTGCTGCGTTTTCTGCTTTACACCAGTGACTACACTTCAAAAGTATCTCATTGGCTGAGAAGCACTTTGGGACATCCTGAGATGGTGAAAGGGCTGTTAAGTACCAGTCCTTTTGTTCTTAGTGCTGGAAACGCTGCAGCCAATTTGCACATAGCAAGGTTCCATAAAAGGAAGAAATGACTGGATAATTTGATTGTGTAATGTTGCTTTAGGGATTAAAATTGGCTAAAACATCCGGGATACCGCCCCTGCTCTTCAAATAGTGCAATGGGAACTTTTGCATTCACCAGACAGCCAAACGGGGCCTCAGTTTAATGCCTCATTCAAAAGATGGCACCTCCAACAATGCAGCACTCCCTCAGTACAACACTGAAGTTATGTGCACAAGTCTCTGGAGTGGGGCTTGAACGCACCAACTTCTGACTCGGACAAGAGTGTTACATACGAATTAGGAGCAGGAGTAGGTCACTTGGCCCTTCGAACCTGCTCCGCCATGCAATATGCCCATGGCTGAACTGATTACTCCACATTTCCACCCCCTTGCTTATCAAGAATCGATCTACCTCTGCCTTAAAAATATTTAAAGACTCTGCTTCCACTGCCTTTTGAGGAAGAGAATTCCAAAGCTACACGACCCTCAGAGAAAAAAATTCTCCTCATCTCTGTCTGAAATGGGCAACCCCTTATTTTTAAACAGTGACCCTTAGTTCTAGATTATCCCACGAGGGGAAACATCCTTTCCACATCCACCCTGTCAAGACCCCTCAGGATCTTATATGTTTCAATCAAGTCGCCTCTTCCTCTTCTAAATTGCAGCGGATTCAAGCCAAGCCTGTCCACTCTTTCCTCATAAGATAGCCTGCCCATTCCAGGTATTGGTCTAGTAAACCTTCTCTGTACTGTCTCCAACACATTTACCTCCTTCCTTAAATAAGGAGACCAGTACTGTACACAGTACTCCAGATGTGGTCTCACCAATGCCCTGTACAGCTGAAGCATAACCTCCTTACTTTTGTATTCAATTCCCCTCACGATAAACAATAACATTCTATTAGCTTTCTTAATTACGTGCTGTACCTGCATACTAACCTTTTGTGATTCATGCACTAGGACAGATCCCTCTGCATCTCAGAGCTCTGCAATCTCTCACCATTTAGATAGTATGCTTTTTTATTCTTCATGCCAAAGTTGACAATTTCCCACTTTCCCACATTATACTCCAGTTGCCAGGTCTTTGCTCACTCAACTAACCTATTTATATTCCTTTGTAGCCCCCTTAGATGCTCTTCACAAGTTACTTTCCTACCTATCTTGGTGTCATCAGCAAATTTAGCAGCCATACCTTCGGTCCCTTCATTAAAGTCATTTATATAAACTGTAAAATGTTGAGGCCCCAGCCCAGATCCCTGTGACAGACCACTCGTTACATCTTGCCAACCCATTTATGCCAACTCTCTGTTTCCTGTTAGCTAGCCAATCTTCTATCCATGCCAATATGTTACCCCCTACACCACGAGCTTTTGTTTTCTGCAATAATTATCAAATGCCTTCTGGAAATCTAAGTACAATATGTCCACCGGTTCCCCTTTATCCACGGCACATGTAATTCCCTCAAAGAACTCCAATAAATTGGTTAAACATGATTTCCCTTTCACATGTTGACTCTGCCTGATTACCTTGAATTTTTCTAAATGCCCTGCTATAACGTCTTTAATAATAGCTTCTAACATTTTCCCTAAGACAGATATTAAGCGAACTGGCCTGTAGTTTCCTGCTTTCTGTCTCCCTCCCTTTTTGAATATATGAGTTACATTCGCTATTTTCCAATCTAACAGAACCTTCCCTGAATCCAGGGAATTTTGGAAAATCAAAATAATGCATCAACTATCTCATTAGCCACTTCTTTTAACACTCTAGGATGAAGTCCATCAGGACTCAGGGACTTGCCAGCCCACAGCTCCAACAATTTGTTCAGTACCACTTCCCTGGTGATTGTAATTTTCTTGAGTTCCTCCCTATCTTCCATTTCCTGACTTATAGCTAATACTGGGATGTTCCTTGTATCCTCAATAGTGAAGAATGTTGTATTTAGCCAAGGCTGAAGCAGCTGTTTTTGAACATCACCCTAACCTGCAGTCTCCGAATTATGGCCTCATACATATGGCAGGGGGTTGGGCAAGTATAGTGCAAGTAAGAGCTGCTATGACCTTTTAATCAGCAAGAATGGAGATTTCATTTATTTGTTCTCACCATGTGTGTGAACCAGGCAAGGCAGCATTTATTGCCCTAGGTTTTGCTCAGCCACTTCTGAGGGCATGAGAATCAACTGCAGAAGGTGGGACTGAAGTCACGTGTAGGCCAGACTGGGTGGGGGTGGCTGGTTCTCTTCCTTGAAGGACGAAAAGGAACTGACTGGGTTCTACAGCGTCTCTGGGATAGAGAATTCCCAAGATTCACAACTCTGAGTGAAGAAATTACTCCTCATCTCGGTCTGAAATGGCTGCCTCTTTATCCTGAGACTGTGCCCCCCAGCTTTAGACTCTCTAACCAGGGGAAACCACCTCTTAACACCTGCCCTCTTAGAGTCATACGGTACAGAAACATGCCCATCATGTCTGTGCCGGCCATCAAGCATCTACCTATTCTAATCCCAATTTCCAGCACTTGGCTCGTAGCCTTGTATGCTACAACGTTTCAAGTGCTCATCTAAATACTTCTTAAATGTTGTGAGGCTTCCTGTCTCTACCACCTCTTCAGACAGTGTGTTCCAGATTCCAACAACTCTCTGGGTGAAAACATTTTTCCTCAAATCCCCTCGAAACCTCCTGCCCCTTAGGTTAAATCTATGCCCCCTGGTTATTGACCCCTCCGCTAAGGAAAAAAGTTTCTTCCTATCTAATCTATCAATGGCCCCTCATAATTTTGTATATCTCAACCATATCCGTCCTCAGCTTTCTCTGCTCTAAGGGAAACAACCCTAGCCTTTTCAGTCTCTCTTCATAGCTGAAACGCTCCAGCCCAGGCAACATCCTGGTGAATCTCCTCTGCACCCTCTCCAGTGCAATCACATCCTTCCTATAATTTGGTGCCCAGAACAGTACACAATACTCGCGCTGTGGCCTAACCAGAGTTTTATACAGCTCCATCATAACCTCCCTGCTTTTATATTTATGTCTCGGCTAATAATGGCAAGTATCCCATATGCTTTCCTTAACCACCTTATCTACCTGTGCTGTTGCCTTCAGTGATCTACGGACAAGTACACCAAGGTCCCTCTGACCTCTGTACTTCCTAGGGTCCTACCATCCATTGTATATTCCCTTGCCTTGTTATTCCTCCCAAAATGCATCACCTCACATTTCTCCGGATTAAATTCCATTTGCCACTGCTCTGCCCCATCTTACCAGCCCATCTATATCGTTTTGTAATCTAAGGCTTTCCTCCTCACTGTTTATGACACCACCAATTTTCGTGTCATCTGCGAACTTACTGATCATACCTCCTATATTCACATCTAAATCAATAATGTACACTACAAACAGCAAGGGTCCCAACACCGATCCCTCGCAGAAACAACCCTCAACCATCACCCTCTGCATCCTGCCACTAAGCCAATTTTGGATCCAATTTGCCAAATTGCCCTGGATCCCCTTCTTAACCAATCTCCCATGTGGAACCTTATCAAAAGCCTTACTGAAGTCCATGTAGACAACATCAACTGCTTTACCCTCATCTACACATCTAGTCACCTCCTTGAAAAATTCTGTCAAGTTAGTTAGACATGATCTCCCTCTGACAAAGCCATGCTGACTATCCCTGATTAATCCCTGCCTGTCCAAGTGGAGATTAATCCTGTCGCTCAGAATTTTTTCCAATATTTTCCGAACCACTGAGGTTAGACTCACCGGCCTGTAATTACCTGGTTTGTCCCTGCTACCCTTCTTGAATAATGGTACCACATTCACTGTCCTCCAGTCCTCTGGTACCTCTCCAGTGGCCAGAGAGGATTTGAAATTTGTGTCAGAGCCCCTGCTATCTCCTCTCTTGCCTCACATAACAGCCTGGGATACATCTCATCTGGGCCTGGGGATTTATCCACTTTTAAGCCCACTAAAACAGCTAATTCTTCCTCCCTTTCAGTACTAATATGTTCAAGTATATCACAATTCCCCTCCCTGATCTTTACACCTACATCGTCCTTCTCCATTGTGAACACAGATGAAAAGTAATCATGTAAAACTTCACCTATATCCTCTGGCTCCACTCACAGATTGCCACTTTGGTCCCTAATGGGCCCTACTCTTTCCCTGCTTATCCTCTTGCCCTTAATATACTTTTAAAATGCCTTGGGATTTTCCTTTATCTTGCCCGTCAGTGTTTTTTCATGTCCCCTCTTTGCTCTCCTAATTACTTTTTTAAGTACCCCCCCCGCCCCCCCCCCCCTCCCCCTCTACACTTTCTATACTCCTCTAGGGCCTCTGCTGTTTTCAGCACTCTGAATCTGCCATAAGCCTCCTTTTTTTTTTCCTGATCCAATCCTCTATATCCCTTGACATCCAGGGTTCCATGGACTTGTTGGTCCTTCCCTTCACCTTAATGGGTATGTGTTGGCTCTGAACTCTCACTATTTCCTCTTTGACTCCCACTGGTCTGATGCAGACTCTCCTACAAGTAGCTGCTCCTAGTCCACTTTGGCCAGATCCTGTTTTATCATACTGAAATCGGCCTTCCCCCAATTCAGTACCTTTATTTCCGGTCTGTCTTTGTCCTTTTCCATAACTACCTTAAATTTTAGAGTTATGGTCACTATCCCCGAAATGCTCCCCCCACTGACACTTCTACCACTTGTCCAGCTTCATTTCATTTCCTAGGATTAGATCCAGTACTGCCCCTTCTTTTGTAGGACTTTCTACATACTGGCTCAAAAAGCTCTCCTATATGCATTTTAAGAATTCTGCCCCCTTTAAGCCTTTTGCACGAAGGCTATCCCAGTTGATATTAGGGAAGTTGAAATCCCCTACTATTATTACCCTATTATTTTTACACCTCTGAGATTTGCCTACGTATCTGCTCCTCTATCTCTCTCTGGCTATTTGGAGGCCTGTAGTACACTCCCAGCCAAGCGATTGCCCCCTTTTTGTTTTTAAGTTCTACCCATATGGCCTCATTTGAGGAACCTTCTAAGATATCATCCCTCCTTACTGCAGTAATTGACTCCTTGATCAATAGTGCAAATCCACCTCCTTTTATCCCTTCCCCTGTCATGCCTAAAGATTCTATACCCTGGAATATTGAGCTGCCAGTCCTGGCCCTCCCTCAACCATGTCTCTGTGATAGCAATAATATAATTCCATGTGCTAATCAATGCCCTCAATTCATCTGCCTTACTAGTAAGAGTCATTGCATTCAAATTGATGCAATCCAGCCTTGCATTTTTCACTTGTGCCTTAACAGGTCTATATTTGCTCTGTCTTCCAGACTGACTCAGTTTCTCTTCTATATTTGACTGTGCATCACCCCTTACTGTACCTCCACTTTGCATCCCATCCCCCTGCCAAATTAGTTTAAACTCCCCTCAACAGCACTAGCAAACCTCCCAGCAAGGATGTTGGCCCCATTCTGGTTCAGGTGCAACCTGTCCAACTTGTACAGGTCCCACCTTTGCCAATAACAGTCCCAGTGATCCAGGAAACTAAAGCCCTCCCTCCTGCACCATCTCCTCAGCCACGTATTCATCTGCTCTATCCTCCTATTCCTATACTCACTAGCACGTGGCACCGGGAGTAATTCAGAGATTACAACCTTTGAGGTCCTGCTTTTTAATCTGCTACCTAGCTCCCTAAATTCTTGTTGCAGGACCTCATCCCTCTTTCTGCCTATGTCGTTGGTACCAATGTGTACCACGACCTCTGACTGTTCACCCTCCCCCTTCAGAATGTCCTCTCAGAATCCTATACATTTCAGTGAGATAATCTCTCATTCTTCTGAATTGTGCTGATTGTACTCAGTTCCTCATATGACGGCCTTGCATCCCAGGAACCAATGTAGTGAACCTTCATTACACCTCCTATAAGGCAAGTATATCCTCCTTTGGGTACAGAAACCAAAACTGTACACAGTACTCCAGGTGTAGACTCACCAAAACCCTGTAAAATTGCAGCAGGACTTCCTTACTCTTGTACTCCAACCCTCTAGCAATTAAGGCCATCATACCTTTGCCTTCCTAATTTCCTGCTGTGTCTGCATGTTAACTTGTGTTTCTTGTAAAAGGACACCCAAATTCCTTGAACACCAACATTTAATAATCTCCCACCGTTTTAAAAAATATTCAGTTTTTCTGTTCTTCACTCCAAAGTGAATAACCTCTCATTTCTCCACATTATACTCCATCTGCCGCCTTCTTGGCACTCACTTAACTTGTTGATATCCCTTTGCAGGCTCTTTGTGCCCTGCACAGCTTACTTTCCCTCCTAGCTTTGTATCGTCAGAAAACTGGGATACATTACACACAATCCCTTCATCTGAGTCATTGATATAGATTATAAAGAGCTGAGGCCCAAGAACGGATCCTTGCAGCACCCAACTAGTTAGAGCCTGTCAACCTGAAAATGACCAGATTATTCCTAATCTTTGTTTTCTATCTATTAACCAATTCTTTATCCATGCTAATATATAACCCTCAATCCCTTAAGCCTCATCTTGTACAGGTAACCTTTAAGGAGTTACTTATAGGAGGAGAGAGAGGCGGAGAGGTTTAGGGATGGAATTCCAGAGCTTAGAGCCTAGACAGCTGAAGGCATGTTCACCAACAGTGGGGCAAAGGAAATCAGGGATGTGCAAGAGAAATATAAGAAAGAAATGCACAATAAAAATATCCGTTTATTAGTTTAGAGATACAGCACTGAAACAGGCCCTTCGGCCCACCGAGTATATGCCAACCATCAACCACCCATTTATACTAATCCTACACTAATTCCATATTCCTACCACATCCCCACCTGTCCCTATATTTCCCTACCACCTACCTATACTCGGGGCAATTGCTAATGGCCAATTTACCTATCAACCTGCAAGTCTTTGGCTTGTGGGAGGAAACCGGAGCACCCGGAGGAAACCCACGCAGACACAGGGAGAACTTGCAAACTCCACACAGGCAGTACCCAGAATTGAACCCGGGTCGCTGGAGCTGTGAGGCTGCGGTGCAAGGCCTTGTCTCTCTCACATTCTGGTGGATTATGTAGGGCTTCATTGTTTTAAGGGCACAATCAGGGCAATAGTATCTGCAAAGGACAAGAAGTTCAGATTCTTCAATTATTTCTCGACAACATGCAGGCTTCAATTGAAGTTGTCAGGTTAAAAAGAATGGCGCTTACCATGTCAGAATTTAGCGTTCATCTAAATAGCTAATTATATTGCAATTAACTGCCAATTTCCAACACTGCCTTGGGCAGTAGTAGCTTAACAAGAGAAAAAAGATAATTACTATTAAATTGTCAACTGTGAAATAATACCTTTTTCTCAATGATAGATTAGAATCGCAACTTTGGTTTCATATCATATTAGAATTATAGCAGCAGCAAATTGCACTCACATTTATCATTAGCATTGCTCAAGGCTGCTTTTAAAAGTTATTACGCATAAAAGCCTGTGCAGTTAGATATCACTGACGGCAAAAAGATTTATAAGCATTCGGTTGTATACGAAATTACCCCAGGCGTTGTTTCATCTTAGATGAAAATGCATTCTGCAGTCACCTGTGTGGAACGGTAGGCTTGCATTTTTTTTCCAGTTTGGGTAGCAAACAGTAGGAGAAACCAGTTCTGCAGTTCTTTAAAATGATGAATCGTAGAAATTTATAGCACAGAAGGAGGCCATTTGGCCCATCGTGACTGTGCTGGTGCGTTTAAAGGCAGCAAAGTTCAGTCCCACACTCTTGCTTTTTGTCTGTAACCCTGCAAGTTCCTTCTCCTCAAGTACCTGTCCAACTCCCTTTTAAAATTGTTTATGGAATCAGCTTCCTGCACCTTTTCACATAGAGCATTCCAGATTCCAACAACACGCTGGGGGAAAAATGTCTCCTCACCTGCCCTCTAGATCTTTTTCCAATGATTTTGAATCCATGACCTCTAGTTATTGACCCACTCACCAGAGAAACTATTTACTCTTATCAAAACCTCGCATCATCTTGAAAACCTCTGTTACGTCAACTTTTAATCTCTATTCCAGGAGAACAGTCTTAACTTTTCCAAACTCTCATAACTGAAGTTTCTCATCCCTGGTAATATCTTGATAACCCTCCTCTGTACTCTAATGATTGTACATCTGTCCTGAAGTGTGATGCCCAGCATTGCCCACAATTCTCCAGCTGAGGCCTAACCAGTGACTTATAAAGTTATAGCATGATCTCTTTGCTTTTCTATTCTCTGCCTCTGTTTATAAACCTGAGCAACCTGTTTGCTTATCACCTTGTCCTGCCACTTTCAAGGATTTGAGTATATGGACACCAAGGTCTCTCTGCTCACCTCCATTTTTCAAAATTGTAGCATTTATATCTACGCTCTCCTTTATTCTGTGCAGGTTTAATAAATGAATCGTGAGCAATACTGGCTCAAATGTAATTTTTTTCTGGAAGGTGTTGAATCATATGTCCCTTTGTTACTTGATTGACCATTCCTCATGCGCGAATGTAGGCAGGTTGTGCAGCAGTCGGGTGGGGGATAAGAGGCAGCAGTGTCCAGCTCCTCATGTGATATCCGTACCAGCATATATAAGTAGGACTCGCTAGATTGCATATCTGGCTGGGTTTCCCCACTCCCCAAACAATGACGACTTGCATTTAACATATACCTTTAACGGCAACCGCTTGCACTTTTATAGCCCCATTAACCTCAAAGAATATTGCAAAGCACAAGTTGTTACGACCAGGTGAGAAAGAGGTCTAGGGTTCCCTTTCAGCCTTCACCAGGGTTTAATTTTAAACAGTGTTTTTAGCTCCCCCTTGGTGAATTCTTGTTCACTGCCTTATAATTGGAAAGCAAAGAAACCAGCACAAACAGGCTTTCTTTGGTTTAAAGAAGAAAAGTTGAAATTTATTAAACTTAAACTCTAAATCGGTTAACACCTACGGATACACGATGCGCCGCATGCTAGCATGGGCATACGTGATACACTCATGAAAGTAGAGACAGAAAAGAGCAAAAGAAAAATAAAGTGGAAAAGTTTGAAGCAATATCTGAAGAGTAGTTGTTATGGTTCTTCGAGCTAACTGTAGAGTCCTTGATTGTAGGTAGACCTTGCTTTTCGTTGGAGTCCAGTATTCTTAAACTTTGTTCGCTATAGGAGACTTTACTGTCTTGGGGTTCATGTGTCTTCAGTGGATTCAGAGGCTTGTGAAAAAGGGAACAGACAGGAGAGAGATCTTTTCAGTCCAGGAACAAACAGACTTTCTGCCCAAACTGTTTGTACAAATTCAAAAAAGCTCAGGTTGCCCAGCAGGTTAATCATGTGACTAGCTGGTTTGACCATGTCCGTTTGTGCATTTGGCCATCTTAGCAGTCAACCTGGAATGTGAGCTCCCCCACCTTCAATGTCTGGTGATCAAAAGTCCATTGTGGATTGAATGTCAGGGAATGGTGCTTTGTCCTTCCAATCACCGTCTGTTAATATGCAAATATCTTTTCCAGCCACGGCTGATCTGTTTAACAAGTCCTTTCTTAACTCCAGTAACGGTTTAAAATCAATGTTCATGACACAATTAATGTGCCTCGTTCTTGGTAGGTGGGGGCCTAGCATGGCAAAGTGTTACCAAGCAAAATTTGATAGCAAGTCACAAAAGGAGCTATTAGGCCAGCTGATCAAAAACCAGGTCAAAGGGAGAGGTTTAAAGGAGTGCCTTAAAGAAGGAAAGAGAGATGGACAGCAGGCATGTTTAGGGAGGGAATTCCAAGCTTGGGTAGTGAAATATCCCAAAGCACTTCACAGGAGCATTGCCAAACAAATTTTGAAACTGGATCAAATACAGAGGTGTTAGGAAGGCGACAGAGGTGGGTTTTAAGGAGTGATTTAAGGGAAGAAAGAGGTGCAGAAAGATTCATGGAGGGAATGGAAGAGCTTCAGGCCTGGGAAGCTGAAGGCATGGCCACCAATGGTGGAGTCATTAAAGTCGGAGATGCGTAACAGGCCAGCATTGGAGGAGCACAGAGGGTTGTGGAGTTGGAGAAGATTACAGATTATAGAGATAGGGACAAGTGTGGCCATAGAGAGGTTTGAGTGCAAGGCTGCGAACTTTAAAATTGAGGCATTGCTTAAATGGGAGCCATTGTAGATCAGCAAGCACAGAAAGATGGGTGAAAGGGACTTGGTGCGAGTTAGGATACGGGCAGCAGAGTTTTGGATGAGCTCATGTTTGCAGAGGGTGGTAGTTGAAAGGCCAGTGAGGAGAGCATTGGAATAGTCTAATCTAGAGGTAACAAAGGCATGAATGGGGGTTTCAGCAGCAGATGGGCTGAGGCAAGGCAGAGGCGGGCAGTATTACGGAGGTGGAAGTTGGCAGTCTTGGCGATGGAGAGGATGTTCGATCACCAAGCTCATGGCCTCTGAATCCAAATTTACATTCCTAAGACCACTCCTGCAGACTGGAGACTGATCCTGGAAATTTCTGGGTTGTGTAGCTCAGTTAGGTGCTGTTTTAGTGAGAACACTGATCAATGGCTCAGTGGGAGCACTCTCACCTCTGAATCAGAAGGTTGTGTTCAAATCTGACTGCAGATACTTGAGCTGGCCGACACTCCAATGAAGTACTGAGGGAGCGCTGCACTGTTGGACTTTCAAAACGAGGCCTTGTAAGCCCCCTCAGTTGGAGACCCATTTGCACTTTTTGAATAAGAGCAGGGGAGAAGTGGGGGAGATGGTGGCATAATGGTAATGTGACTGGACTTGGACTAAAGGCCTAGGCTAAAGCTCTGGGGACATGGGTTCGAATCCCACCATGGCAGATAGTGAAATTTGAATTCATTTAATAAAACTGGAATTAAAAGTTGTTTAATGGTAACCATTTGTTGAAATCTGCTGTCCTTATCTGGTCTGGCCGACATGTGATTCCAGACCCACAGCAATGTAGTTGACTCTTAACTGCCCTCTGAAATGGCCTAGCAAGCCACTCAGTACAAGGGCAATTAGGGATGGGCAACAAATGCTGGCCTGCCAGCAATGCCTGCATCCCATGAAAGAATAAAAAAAGGAGTTCTCCCTGGTGTCCTGGCCAATATTTATCCCTCGACCAACACTAAAAGCAGATTATCTGGTCATTTTCACATTGCTGTTTGTGGGAGCAAATTGGCTACACTTCAAAAATACTTTACTGGCTGTAAAGCACTTTGGAACGTCCTGATGTTGTGAAAGGTGCTTTATAAATGCAAATTTTTTTCTTTTTGAAATTGGGAGGTACATTGCAATGGTTTGCCAGATTTTAGAATAATCGTCACCTGACCTGGATCAGTCGAATGTTCACTTCTTTAGAATAATCAGATGTGATTGGAGGAGGGGTGGGTGGGTGGAGGTGGTCAAATTGCATATCTCAAATGAAGTGGGCATTTTGAAAGCCACAAAGATAAGCTGGTATTCAAATAAGTGGCTCGAACAAGAATAGCCTGGATTACAAAATTTCAGCCCTGACCAGAACGGCAACCTGCAGACAAATTAGAAAATGCCCCAAGAGCTGTGCAAAGAGGGGAAGGGAAAGAAAAGGGATAAAAGGAATGGATACGGAAGCAAGAGTATTTGAAGAGGTGATACTTGGCTGAAAAGGTGAGAACATTTTTAAAGATAGGGAAATGGAGAGGAGGAGAGATTTGGGAAATGAATTCTAGCATGTGGGACTCGGGTGGCTGGAAGTTTAGCTGCCAGTGGTGGTACTCTAGGATGTTTGAATGCCTAGAAGATAGTGTGCTGACTCGCTGTGTTTTGAAAATTCCCAATTATTTTGCCTCAATTCCCATCTGGTAAATTATTCCAAATGTTTCTCACACTTGGAGTAAAAGAAGGCCCTCCTGATATTGAATGATGATGTAAATTGTTATGTTTCCTTGGCTTAATTTAAAATAATCTCAGTTTACCTCATCTATACTACTTACTATTCGATGTGTGATATTTATGGTACAAAATAGCTTGCAGCTTTTGTCTGCTGGGAGCTGCATGCAATTTATTATTTAAAGGATTGCTTAATTGTTTTTATCTATACAGTACTTGCAGGTATAAGTGTACATCTGTACTTTTTCCCAGAAAGAAAGAACCAACTTGCATTTATATAACGCCTTTCAGCCTGAATTCGCAAGCTTTTGCAATTAGTACTCTTTCTTTTAAATGTATGCTTAGTTACTATATACTTGATAAAGCTATGGTTGTGACCCCTATTGATTTGAGGAGTAACTACCAGTAAGAATACACAAGTTTAACCCTCCCTTAACACTCAGATTGTCTCAAAGTGCTTCACAGCAACGAATTACTTTTTGAAGTGTACTTTTGTTGTGAAGGCAGATGTGGTGACCAGTTTGTGCACAGCAAGGTCCTACAAACACCATTGAGATAAATAGCCTCATAATCTGTTTCTCGTAATGTTGATTGAGAAATAAATATTGACCAGGGTACTGGGAGAATTCATTCTTTTCTTGGAATAGCGCCATTGGATCTTTTAATACAGAGTACATGTATAATTCAGATCAGATATATCTCTACTCAGATGTCTGCTGAGCTTGAACTAACAAGCTGCAGGAGAGGTTAGTCTTCCCACTGTTTGGCATAAAGGATTTGGAATGGCAAGAAGACTAAAAGGCATTGTGAAATGAAGTGATGCTTTTTTTATTGGAGAAGTGATGCTGATTTATTTAGAAGAGTTTTATGCTTTATGATCAGTGGGTTGAGGGAAGTGTATTAATTAATTTTTACAGTAGTGGTAGGATTGTATTTTTTTTTTAATGAACTATGAGAAGGAGTTGGATCTTAACATTTCTTGCCTCAAGCAGTCAGTATATGTGATTAGTTCCACTCTGATGGTTCATCAAAGGAGAAGGAGCCAAGCAGTGATAACCTACATTCTGTTCCTGGTCTAAAGATGCCACAGATTTAAAATTCTCACCCTTATGTCCGTATCTTTCCATAGCCTCGGCCCTTCTTATCTTTGTCACCTCCTCCAGCCCTCCAACCCTCTGATCTTGGTGCTCCTCCAATTCTGGTCTCTTGTATCCTTGATTTACTTCGCCTGAATGTTGTCGGCCATGCCTTTAGCTGCTTGAGCCCCAAGTTATGGAATTCCCTCCCTATACCTCTCCACCTCTTTACCTTTCTCTCCTCTTTAGGTCACTCCTTAAAACATAGAGACATAGAATATTTATGATACAGAAGGAGGCCGTTCAGCCCAGCATGCCTGTGCCAGGGTGGCGCAGTGGTTAGCACCGCAGCCTCACAGCTCCAGCGACTCGGGTTCAATTCTGGGTACTGCCTGTGTGGAGTTTGCAAGTTCTCCCTGTGTCTGCGTGGGTTTCCTTCGGGTGCTCCGGTTTCCTCCCACATGCCAAAGACTTGCGGGTTGATAGGTTAATTGGCCATTATAAATTGTCCCTAGTATAGGTAGGTGGTAGGGAAATATAAGGACAGGTGGGGATGTGGTAGGAATATGGAATTAGTGTAGGATTAGTATATAAATGGGTGGTTGATGGTCGGCACAGACTCGGTGAGCCGAAGGGCCTGTTTCAGTGCTGTATCACTAAACTAAACTAAGCCGAAAATCCCGCATTCCAGCTCTTGGTCTGTAGCCCTGTCGGTTACCACACTTCAAGTGCATATCCGAGTGTTTTTTAATGTGTTGAGGGTTTCTACCTCTATCGTCTTTCAGGCAGTGAGTTCCAGACCCCCACAATCCTCTGGATGAAAAAACTATTCCTCAACTCCCCTCTAATCCTTCTGCCAATTACATTAAATCTTTGCCGCCTGGTTATTAACCTCTTTGCTAAAGGAAATAGGTCCTTTCTATCCACTCTCTCCTGGCTCCTCATAATTTTGTACATCCCAATGAAATCTCCCCTCAGCCTCCTCTCTTCCAAAGAAAGCAGCTCCAGCCTGTACAATCTTTCCTCTTGAGCTAAAATTCTCCAATCATGGCAACATCCTTGTAAATCTTCTCTGTACCATCTCCAGTGCAATCACATCCTTCCTGTAATGTGGTGACCAGAAGTTTGTGCAGTACTCTAGCTGTGGCTCAACTAGTGTTTTATACAGTTCGAGCATAATCTCCTTGCTCTTACATTCTATGCCTTGGCTAATAAAGGCAAGCATCCCAAATGTCGTCTTAACCTCACACCACCTTCTCGGATCTGTGGGCATGCACTCCAAGGTCCCTCTGTTCCTCTACATTTCTCAATATCCTCCCATTTATTTTGGATTCCATTTGCCACTGTGCTGCCCACTTTCCTACAGTCTGCAGCTTTCTTCCTCACTCTTAACCACCTCTTTGACCAAGCTTTTAATACCTGTCCTTTTTTTTTTGTTAATGCTCCTGTGAAGTACCTTGGTACATTTTGCTATGTTAAAGGTGCAATATAAAGGCAGTTTGTTGTTGATGGGGGGGCTCATTGGCTTTCTAAACATATCTCCACTGCGTGGGTTGTGTACATTGTGTCTGCTCTATAGTAAATCAAGTGGAAGGCAATCTCTGTCTTGATGGGTCTTAGTGATGGGCTTAGCCTAGGAGGTCTATAGGAACAGGAGTAGACCATTCAGCCCCTCAAGCCTGCTCTACAATGCATTTAGATCAGGGGTGTCCAACCTTTTCACGTGAGGGGCCACATTATAATTTTTGTCCTACATAGGGGGCAGGTAGCAAATTTTGGAAAGATCAAAACAATAAAAAAATGCGCATGTTCATTGGGTTATGAGGTGTCTCTGTGTAATGGTCAGGAGGATGATGGCATTGTATTTGCATGCCTTATGGTGAGCTGCGATGCTGACCATGCTGCTGATTTTGGGGCAGAATTTGGTTAACACCTTTAGTAATTCTGGATGCCAGGGATACCATGGGACCCTAATGTGTAGTGCTGCTTGGGTCATGGAGGGAGGTGGGGGGAATAATTTAAAAGTTCTAAGTTTGGTCCAGCGATCGAATAACTCGATTGCAGAGTGAAACTAGCATAAGAGGACAGCCAAGAATTTTAGAAAAATGATGATTGAGGCCTACTGGCACTATGACAAAGTACCAGAGCAAAATTCCTCCCACCCCAGTCAAGATGGCCTGATCCTGGGACTTTTGGCGGTGTAAAGGGGACAGAAGTTCCATTCTGCTCTAAATCTGTCCTACTCTGGCCTTTCAGGGAATTTACCAACATACAGAAATGACAAAAGAGAGTGACATGGAGAGATTTGGGGAGGAAATTCCAATGCTAATGGCTGAAGGCATGGCTGCCAGTGTTGGCGTGAAGAGAGTGACGAATGCACTAAAGGTCAGAATTGGAGTTCTCAGAGGGTTGTAGGGCTGTAGAAGCTTATAGAGATAGGGAAGTGCACAACCATGAAGGAATTACAATACATGGATGCGAATTTTAAATTTGAGGAACTGGGACCCAGTGTGGGTTAGCAGGCACAGTGGTGACGGGGTCCAGTGGGTCTTGGCCTGGGATAGGATATGGGCAGCAGAGTTCAGATGAACTGACATTCATGAAGTATGGGAGGGAAGCCAAGAGAATCCGGGAATAGTCAAACATTTAACAATTGTAAACAGGATTTAGTAACCTATATTGTTGGAGGCATCTAATGACAACATTGTTATCAATAGGAAGGGGCAGTGGAGTTCAGTTCATTACAGCCTGTCTAGCTGAAATTATTAGTGGAAGCATATTAAACCTCTTCCAAAAGGTCATTCACATCGGCCTGCTCAACACCAGTGGTTTCAGTAGGAAAATGCATCCTGTAAAGTTTTGATTACACCATTCGCTGTATTTTGCTTGATAGCATAAGGAGGAAAACAACATTCTTAATTTCTATTTGCTAGAAAACAAAATTGTTTCGAAATGACAAAAGACAATAGCAAGTTTTATTTTTTTAAAGGGTAAACTAAGATAAGGAATTTGATATTCACAATTGTAAGGCACTGACTCTTTCCCTTTCTGATGACATAAGAGCAACAGCAAAAGAATTGGCACCTGATTGATTTAAGTTAATTGCTAGACAGTGTCCTGAATCTGTAGCTGCCACCAGCCCTCCCTCTCCTGGTGCCACTGCTCAGGAGTTCGGCCTGTTTGTTGAAGGATGTGACGTAGGGGCTGAAGACGTTACTTAGTTGCAAGGGGAAGCAGAGTCATGTGATGGCCCGGGCAGCGCTGTCTCCATGGGAACCGACAAACACTACACTGTCCATCTGCCGCAGCGGTGAATGCGGAGTTGCCATCTGGCACTGCTCCCCTCCTCCCCAGCGCTCTGCAAATGTCATCATCTCCAACAAAGCGTTGCCTATCTGCCATTATTAGTCCATCAGCCACTACTTAGGCACTGCCGCTGCAATGTTAGTCGCACAGAATTGGCAGGCCGGATAGGAACAGATGGCTGGCCGAGTCCCGGCCCGTGGGCCCTAACTTGGACAACCTGAGTTAGATCATGGCTGATCTCTGCCTCAATTCCATTGACCCACCTTTGCTCCATATCCCTTGATACCCTTGTCCATTAAAAACCTATCAATCTCATAGGACGGGACACTCCCAGAAAGAATGGCTTAGTTTACAACAAGTAATGGATTGATGGAGTTCTGTACAAAGTTTTAAATTGTTTTTCATTCTGTTACTCAGGGATACAGACTGTGCCAGTTCAGCACATCTCCTCCCACTCAATTTCTATATTGACTAGAGACATAAATTCTAGCCGATATTTGTTCGTAGTTGTTGAAAGTGTCATGCTAGGCCCCCACCTGCCAAGAATGAGCCACATCAATTTTGTCATGAACATTGATTTTTAACTCTTGTTGGAGCGAGGAAACAACTTGTTAAACAGATCAGCCGTGGCTGAAAAAAAAATTTTACAAACTAACACATCGAAGGTGAGGAACAGCATTCCAGGGCCTGCTCAGAAAGATATAATCTGCAAGGGCCAGGACTGGGTAGACCAGCTGGTCACAGTCTGGTTGTTCCAGAGTTTTCTTTTGGACTGGTCACAGAGTTTGAAGGCAGAAAGTCTGTTTTCTGCTGGAAAGAGAAGATCTCTACTGTCTGCTCCCATCTCTTTCTCACAAGCCTCTGAATCCACTGAAGACACATGAACCCCAAGAGAGAAAAGTCTCCTACAGCGAACAAGGTTTTAGAAGAATACTGGGCCCCAACGAAAGGCAACATCTAACCACAATCAAGGACTCTACAGTGAGCTCGAAGAAGTGTAATAATAACTTCAGATATTGTCTCAAACTTTTCCACTTTATTTTTCTTTTTTCTGTCTCTATTTGCATGTGTGTATCGAGTATGCATGCTAGCGTGGGCACGTCATGTATCTGTAGGCGTTAACCGAATTAGAGTTTAAGTTTGATAAATTTTAACTTTTCTACTTTAAACCCGAGAAAGCCTGTTTGTGCTGGTTTCTTTGCCTTATAATTGGAAAATGGTGAACAAGGATTCACCAAGGGAGAGCTAAAAACACGGTGTGTTTAAAATTAAACCCTGTTACAGTAAGATCAGGTGAAGGCTGAGAGGGAACCCTAGACCTCTTTCTCACCTGGTTGTAACAAAAAAAATATTGATTGGATCCAAGCTGAATTTATTATTTGAAAGACCTCGAGAAGTGTGTGGATATTGGGAATGGGGGGAGATGATGGGGGAGGAGTGGGGGAAGGCGCGATGATCGACAGCTGGGCAGTTGCATAAGTCATTGTGGCAGAGCCCATTATTGAGGCGAATCATTTGTTTGTCGTTCAGCATTTTTAAAATTGAAGAGCTGCTGACTAATTGTTATTTAAAAGTCTGAAATTTTAGAGAGAATGCTTTAAAAGTCAAAGCCACAGTTTTATTTTAAACTTGTTGCAATTGTCAGATGCCTCAGTGCGAGCATCCTTGAGTCGTAAAGTTGGGGTTCAGGCTCCACTCAGAATCACAGAAGGAGGCCATTTGGCCCATTGTGTCTACACCGGCTCTTGGAATGAACGACTCACCTAGTGCCACATCCTCACCTTTCCCTGTAACCTGTACATTCTTTTTGACAACTGTCTAATTCCCTTTTGAATGCCTCGATTGAACTTGCCTCCATCACACTCTCAGGCAGCACATTCCACTCGCTGGATGAAAAAGCTTTTCCTCATGTTGCTTTTGCTTTTTTCACCAATTACTTTAAATCTGTGCCCTCTCGTTCTCGATCCTTTCACGAGTGGGAACAGTTTCTCCTTAACTACTCTATCCAGACCCCTCATGACGTTGAATACCTCTATCCAATCACCTCTCCGCTGCCTTCTTAAGGAAAACAGTCCCAACTTCTCCAATCTATCTTCATAACTGAAGTTCCTCATCTCTGGAACCATTCTCATGAATCTTTTGCTTTCACATCTTTCCTACAGTGCGGTGCCCAGAGCCGGATGCAAAACTCCAGCGGAGGCTGAAATAGTGTCTTATACAAGTTCAACAAAACTTCCTTGCTCTTGTATTCTATGCCCCTATTAATAAAGCCTAAGATTTTGTATGCTTTATTAACCTCTCTCTCAACCTGTCCTGCCACCTTCAATGACATGCACATATACACCCAGGTCCCTCTGCTACTGCACCCCCTTTAGAGTTGTACGCCTTATGTTGTATTGTCTCTCCATGTTCTTCCTACCAAAATGAATTACTTCATATTTCTCTGCATTGAACCTCATCTGCCACTTGTCCGCCCATTCCACCATCTTGTCTATGTCCTTTTGAAGTTCTACACTATCCTTCTCACAGTTCACAATGCTTCCAAGTTCCGTACCATCGAGCACACAATCTCTGATGACACTTCAGTACATCACTGGAGGTGCCATCTTCTGAAAAGATGTTAAACCGAAGCCCCATCTGCCCTTTCTGGTGGACGTAAAATATCCCATGGTAATATTCCAAGAAAAACAAGGTGTTCTCCTGTCCTGGCCAACATTTATCCTTCAAATATCTTGGAAACAGATTAGTTTAGATTAGATTAGATTAGAGATACAGCACTGAAACAGGCCCTTCGGCCCACCGAGTCTGTGCCGAACATCAACCACCCATTTATACTAATCCTACACTAATCCCATATTCCCAACAAACATCCCCACCTGTCCCTATATTTCCCTACCACCTACCTATACTGGTGACAATTTATAATGGCCAATTTACCTATCAACCTGCAAGTCTTTTGGCTTGTGGGAGGAAACCGGAGCACCCGGAGAAAACCCACGCAGACACAGAGAGAACTTGCAAACTCCACACAGGCAGTACCCGGAATCGAACCCTGGTCCCTGGAGCTGTGAGGCTGCGGTGCTAACCACTGCGCCACTGTGCCGCCGATGCGTTGGTTTTTTATCTCTGCTATCTGTGGGACCTTGCTGTGCACAAATTAGCTTTCACGTTTCCCTACATTATAACAGTGACTACACTTTTTTTTTATAGAGATACAGCACTGAAACAGGCCCTTCGGTCCACCGAATCTGTGCCGACCGTCAACCACCCATTTATACTAATCCTACACTAATCCCATATTCTTACCACATCCCCACCTGTCCCTATATTTCCCTACCACCTACCTATACTAGGGGTAATTTATATAATGGCCAATTTACCTATCATAGAACATAGAACATTACAGCGCAGTACAGGCCCTTCAGCCTTCGATGTTGCGCCGACCTGTAAAACCATCTGACCTACACTATTCCATTTTCATCCATATGTCTATCCAATGACCACTTAAATGCCCTTAAAGTTGGCGAGTCTACGACTGTTGCAGGCAGGGCGTTCCACGCCCCTACTACTCTCTGTGTAAAGAAACTACCTCTGACATCTGTCCTATATCTATCACCCCTCAACTTAAAGCTATGTCCCCTCGTGTTTGCCATCACCATCCGAGGAAAAAGGCTCTCACTATCCACCCTGTCCAACCCTCTGATTATCTTATCTGTCTCTATTAAGTCACCTCTTCTCCTCCTTCTCTCTAACGAAAACAACCTCAAGTCCCTCAGCCTTTCCTCGTAAGACCTTCCCTCCATACCAGGCAACATCCTAGTAAATCTCCTCTGCACCTTTTCCAAAGCTTCCACATCCTTCCTATAATGCGGTGACCAGAACTGCACGCAATACTCCAGGTGCGGCCGCACCAGAGTTCTGTACAGCTGCAGCATGACCTCGTGGCTCCTAAACTCGATCCCCCTACTAATAAAAGCTAACACACCATATGCCTTCTTAACAGCTCTATTAACCTGGGTGGCAACTTTCAGGGATTTATGTACCTGGACACCAAGATCTCTCTGCTCATCTACACTACCAAGAATCTTCCCATTAGCCCAGTATTCTGCAATCCTGTTACTCCTTCCGAAGTGAATCACCTCACACTTTTCCGCATTAAACTCCATTTGCCATCTCTCAGCCCAGCTCTGCAGCCTATCTATGTCCCTCTGTAACCTACAACATCCTTCGGCACTATCCACAACTCCACCGACCTTCATGTCATCCGCAAATTTACTAACCCACCCTTCTACACCCTCATCCAGGTCATTTATAAAAATGACAAACAGCAGTGGCCCCAAAACAGATCCTTGCGGTACACCACTAGAAACTATACTCCAGGATGAACATTTACCATCAACCACCACCCTCTGTCTTCTTTCAGCTAGCCAATTTCTGATCCAAAGCACTAATTCACCTTCAATCCCATACTTCTGTATTTTCTGCAATAGCCTACCGTGGGGAACTTTATCAAACGCCTTACTGAAATCCATATAGACCACATCCATGGCTTTACCCTCATCCACCTGTTTGGTCACCTTGTCAAAAAACTCAATAAGGTTTGTGAGGCACGACCTACCCTTCACAAAACCGTGCTGACTATCTCTAATGAACTTATTCTTTTCAAGATGATTATAAATCCTATCTCTTATAACCTTTTCCAACATTTTACCCACAACCGAAGTAAGGCTCACAGGTCTATAATTACCAGGGCTGTCTCTACTCCCCTTCTTGAACAAGGGGACAACATTTGCTATCCTCCAGTCTTCCGGCACTATTCCTGTCGACAATGACGACATAAAGATCAAGGACAAAGGCTCTGCAATCTCCTCCCTGGCTTCCCAGAGAATCCTGGGATAAATCCCATCTGGCCCAGGGGACTTAGCAATTTTGGAAAGTGTGAAAATAGATAACACCTCCTCCTTGTGAACCTCAATCCCATCTAGCCTAGTAGTCTGTATCTCAGTATTCTCCTCGACAACATTTTCTTTCTCCACTGTAAATACTGACGAAAAATATTCATTTAACACTTCCCCTATCTCCTCCGATTCCACACACAACTTCCCACTACTATCCTTGATTGGCCCGAACCTATCTCTAGTCATTCTTTTATTCCTGATATACCTACAGAAAGCCTTAGGGTTTTCCCTGATCCTATCCGCCAATGACTTCTCGTGTCCTCTCCTTGCTCTTATCTCTCCCTTTAGATCCTTCCTGGCTAGATTGTAACTCTCAAGCGCCCTAACTGAGCCTTCACGTTTCATCCTAACATAAGCCTTCTTCTTCCTCTTGACAAGCTGTTCAACTTCTTTAGTAAACCACGGCTCCCTCGCTCGACAACTTCCTCCCTGCCTGACAGGTACATACTTATCAAGAACACGCAGTAGCTGCTCCTTGAATAAGCTCCACATTTCGATTGTGCCCATCCCCTGCAGTTTCCTTCCCCATCCTACGCATCCTAAATCTTGCCTAATCGCATCATAATTTCCTTTCCCCCAGCTATAATTCTTGCCCTGCTGTATATGCCTGTCCCTGCCCATCGCTAAGGTAAACCTAACCGAATTGTGATCACTATCACCAAAGTGCTCACCAACTTCTAAATCTAACACCTGGCCGGGTTCATTACCCAGTACCAAATCCAATGTGGCATCGCCCCTGGTTGGCCTGTCTACATACTGTGTCAGAAAACCCTCCTGCACACACTGGACAAAAACAGACCCATCTAAAGTATTCGAACTATAGTATTTCCAGTCAATATTTGGAAAGTTAAAGTCCCCCATAACAACTACCCTGTTACTCTCGCCCCTGTCAAGAATCATCTTTGCTATCCTTTCCTCTACATCTCTGGAACTATTTGGAGGTCTATAGAAAACTCCCAACAGGGTGACCTCTCCTCTCCTGTTTCTAACCTCGGCCCATACTACCTCAGTAGACGAGTCCTCAAACGTCCTTTCTGCCGCTGTAATACTTTCCTTGATTAACAATGCCACACCCCCCCCTCTTTTACCATCTTCTCTGTTCTTAGTGGAACATCTAAATCCCGGAACCCGCAACATCCATTCCTGTCCCTGCTCTACCCATGTCTCTGAAATGGCCACAACATCGAGATCCCAGGTACCAACCCATGCTGCAAGCTCACCCATCTTATTCCGGATGCTCCTGGCGTTGAAGTAGACACATTTTAAACCAAGCTCTTGCTTGCCAGTGCCCTCTTGTGTCCTTATAACCTTATCCCTGACCTCACTACTCTCAACATCCTGCACACTGGAACTACAATTTAGGTTCCCATCCCCCTGCTGAATTAGTTTAAACCCCCCCCCCAAAGAGCACTAGCAAATCTCCCCCCCAGGATATTGGTACCCCTCTGGTTCAGGTGAAGACCATCCTGTTTGTAGAGGTCCCACCTACCCCAGAAAGAGCCCCAATTATCCAGGAAACCAAAACCCTCCCTCCTACACCATCTCTGCAGCCACGTGTTCAACTCCTCTCTCTCCCTATTCCTCATTTCGCTATCACGTGGCACGGGCAACAACCCAGAGATAACAACTCTGTTTGTTCTCGCTCTAAGCTTCCACCCTAGCTCCCTGAATTTCTGCCTTAAATCCCCATCTGTCTTCCTACCTATGTCGTTGGTGCCTATGTGTACACGACTTGGGGCTGCTCCCCCTCCCCCTTGAGGATCCCAAAAACACGATCCGAGACATCACGTACCCTGGCACCTGGGAGGCAACACACTAATCGTGAGTCTCTCTCGTTCCCACAAAACCTCCTATCTGTTCCCCTAACTCTGGAGTTCCCAATGACTAATGCTCTGCTCCTCTTACCCCTTCCCTTCTGAGCAACAGGGACAGACTCTGCGCCAGAGACCTGTATCCCATTGCCTACCCCTGGTAAGTCGTCTCCCCCAACAGTATCCAAAACGGTATACCTGTTGTTGAGGGAAACGGCCACAGGGGATCCCTGCACTGCCTGCTGGTACCCTCTCCTGCCCCTGACGGTAACCCATCTACCACCTTCTTTTACCTGAGGTGTGACTGCCTCCCGATAACTCCTCTCAATAATCCCCTCCGCCTCCCGAATGATCCGAAGGGAACTGGAGCTGCAGGAACTAACGCAGTCCTCGAGGAGCTGGAGCTGGGTGCACTTCCCGCAGATGCAGTCAGCAGGGACACCCTTGGCGACCCTTACCTCCCACATTCTGCAGGAGGAACATTCAACTGCCTTAACCTCCATTCCCACTATTCTAAATTCCCAAGTTTTTAACCAATCACACGATAAAACAAGAAGAGAAATAGAAAAAGCCTTACCTTACCTACACACAACCGAGTCCTTTTTTTTGGTAAGAGGAGGAGGGCGGGTGGGAGACACTACAAGAGTAGTGTCTCGGGTTCAGAAACAGCCCAAATATATAGGTTTCTACTTACCCAGCAGTCCCTGCTCCACCGAAACTTCCGATGAAATTGACTTCCCAGCTGTTCACTCCTCGCTCGCAATGCCTGTGCTCCTGGAAAAGCTGCACAACGAAAAGGTAAGAGAATTTACACAGCCCAAATATATAGGTTTCTACTTACCCAGCAGTCCCTGCTCCACCGAAACTCCCGATGAAATTGACTTCCCAGCTGTTCAATCCTTGCTCGCAATGCCTGTGCTCCTGGAAAAGCTGCACAACGAAAAGCTGCAAGTCTTTTGGCATGTGGGAGGAAACACAGACACAGGGAGAACTTGCAAACTCCACGCAGGCAGTACCCAGAATTGAACCCGGGTCGCTGGAGCTGTGAGGCTGCGGTTCTAACCACTGCGCCATACTTCAAAAGTACTTCATTGGCTGTGAAACGCTTTGGGGCATCCTGAGGTTTTGAAAGGCGTTATATAAACCCAAGTGCTTCTTTATTTCTTTGCACTTCTGATGGACCAAAAATCTTGAGCATCTGTTGTGAAGGTGCTGTGTGAAATGAGTTGGGCAGTCTCAATCTGGTTCTTTGTGGATGTGGGTGTACAACATGAAACGGTCCTGAATGCTGCACTTAATTGACAATCTTGCACCAAGACACCACAGAATGGAAAATGAAAAAAATAACCCACTGAAGCTGAGGTTGGGGATCAGATAAAGAGAACTTCACTTTACATCTAACTGTGTAGTCCCTGCCCTGATGGCATTTGATGTCAACAATGGGTCCCTGAAATGGAAAGTGTTCCGTTCCCCAGAACTAACCACTCTTGCTTCAGTGAGCACAAAAATACATTTCTGTCGAGACTTTGCAACCCTGGCAGATTGCCACACATGAAATTTAATTTCAGTGGTTTGCAGATATAGTAGAAGATCAAAGAACCTGCTGCAGACATCTTGAGTCTCATCTAGTTGTAAACAATTTCATGCTTGGTAGTTGCATCGACAAGTTAGGGAGGGTTGATTTAACAGTTCGAAGCTATTGCAGTCAAAAGAAAATCAGTGTTGCCATGTCAGTAGATGGCTCTGATATTATGTGAGATACATCAACAGAATGTATTTGCTGGGCTGTTTGATTAATCTTTGTGTTAGCCATGGTTCAGTTGGTAGCACTCTGTTCTCTGAGTGAGAAGGTTATGGGTTCAAATCCCACTCCAGGGACTTGAGCACAAAATCAGGGCTGACACTTCAGTGAATTACTGAGGGACCGTTGCACTGTTAGAGGTGTTACTTTTTTGGATATGATGGGTTTGTTCTCCTTAAAACAAAGTAGATTGAGGGGAGATTTAATGAAGTGTACAAGATTATGACAGGCTTAGATAAGTTAGACAAGAAAAAACTGTTCCCATTAACAAATGGTACAAGGACTAGGGGACACAGATTCAAAGTTTTGGGCAAAAGATGCAGGGGGAATATGAGGAAGCACTTTTGACTCTGTGACTATGAACTGAGGCCCTGTCTGCCCTCAGCTGGATGTAGAAGACCCCATCTTAATATTTTGAGGAAGAGCAGGATACTCTGTCCGGTGTCCTGACTGATATTTATCTCTTGTTACGATTGACCGCTCCTGTCAAAGCCCCCAATCAAAATGTACAATTCTGATTGTGGTGGGACCAACGCACTGTTAATTCAATCCCGTCGCTCCACAGATTGGCTAACATATCATTTAAAAAATTTCCAAATTAAAGACCGACCCACCAAATTGTACCATCCGAATGAGCCTAACCAAACCAGGTGTCTTTAAATCAAGAAATTAACTATTTAAAAGAACTAAATTCTTAAACACAATGAACTTTTAAAATAGAAAAATTAGAGTCCTTGCAAATTTACAGTCCAGTGTTGTTCGAAGTCCTCGCAGAACGTTCTTCGAAGTCTAGCGAATTTCAACACTTTCAACAGAATCAATCTGATTTTAGAGTTTTTGAGGGATAAACGATTGTCACAGTCTAACTTCCTTTTCTTCAATTTAAGTTAACAGAGATCTGTCTTGGCTTGACTTTTTACAATTTCGAGAGACAATAATAAACAGACAAAAATCCTATTTCCTTCAGTTTAAATGGTTGAGAGCTCTTTTTCAGTGTTGACACCACAGCTGTCTCTGTCTTCTGTCTGTGTTCAAACTGTCTTACTAACTGCCAGTTCAAACTGAACTGTAACAAATGTATCGCATCAGGCTCACTCCCAGTGGCTGTTTCCGTGCTATTGAGAAAGCACCCTTTGAATCGCAGTCTCCAAATGGCTGTTGCTAAGGCAACGAAAATGCGCCTTCCTATAACTCCTAAGGCTTGCTGGCTCTTAAAGCAACACTAATCCCTTGCAAACCTTAAAGGAAAACCGCATATTCCGAGAAAAAAAACTACAGAGCCATGACACACTCAAGTAACATCACTTAAAACAGATTAACTGGTCATTATCTGGTGTCTGTGGGAGCTTGCTGTGCACAAATTGGCCATTGCGTTTCCTGCATTACAACAGTGCCTACATTTCAATAATACTTAATTGGTTGCAAAACACTTTGGGGGGGACATCCTGAGGACTTGAAAGGCGCTACATAAATGCAACAAAAACTTTCTTGCTGACAAAAACACAAAAGCACTCTGGCATTGCAGTGCTGAAGGTGTGGGTGGAACCTTCATCCCAGCAGTTGTCATCACCAAGCTAGGTTTCTCCAACGCACCTCTCACCTGCTTCCTAAGCTTCACTGTCCTCAAGTTGTCAGAGATCATCCAACATGGTATTGAAGAGTCCATTTGCTTTCCAATCGATGTGGGAGGCTTGTGTATTGTGTGTATGGATGTGTTGGGCGACCAATGGGGGGAGTGTGGGTAGGAGGGATAGTTGATGACAGGAAGTCATGTGATGACGTCTGCCAGAATATGTTTAGCCCAAGCTGGCAACCCTAAGTGAGGGTTGTTAAACTTCAGAAAACCGGTTATGGAAGGTTAAAGCTGGAGCCTATATTTACTCAGTTTCACATTTATTGTGCAAAGTAAAAGGATTACAAACATGTAGCTCCTCACTCAAAGCCCTTCACCAGTATGTGAGTGTCTGCTCAACTAAGCAATTAACACCCTTCACCTGCATGTAATCGAACCATTGATACACAATTGCCAGATTAACAAGGGTGACTGTGCTGCATTGATAAGAGCTGGGCAGGCTACAGAAAATCTCTGGAATGTTGTGGTCAATCACCTTTTTGAATAGATGTGTATATATATAGATGGAGATAAGTGCGGTAAACTAAAAGTGGAAATACTAAGAATGATTCAGAGCACCCCACAGGCGTACGTGAATCATGTGTCAGAAGACAATTTCTCTGATTTATAAATTCATAGACCTGACTGGGGCCTATCAAAGAGTTAAATGCATAACCATAAAGCTAGTCCCAATAGAGTGCAGGGAGCTGCCGGGCAGATTGTTGGGATCCTCTATAATGTAAGCCAGTTGATATTTGAAAGGATATACATCTAAAGATCTGGGATTTGATGGCCTGCTGCCACAGTTCTGTAAACTTTCTGGGAGGCTTGTTCTCGAAATGTTGACTGGTGATTGTTGCAGAAGTGATGCAGGAAGGGTAGGATGGATGATATAGGTTTTTCTTTATTCCATCACTCGCTATTGATCTCATCTCAGTGCAAGGTCACTCATCCAATCTGTGGCGTTCACAAGGACGCCTGAATGTTTTTGAGAGTTTAGAGCATCTGACATTTTTTTCTGGAGCAAGTGATATTGAGTCAGATAACTGGATTAATGGTGAAAAAGATTGAGGGGGCGCGAAGAGCAACTAATGAGGAGCATCACAGCTGGATTCTGATGAATTTGGATTTTATCATTTCGAACATTTGGATTGCTTTAGCAGAGAGAATGGAAATCAATTGGTTAGTTGGCTCCTAGTTTCATCCAGGAACATATCTCAGTAGGAAAGAAAGAGCTTGCATTTAGAGAGCACCTTTCATGATCTCAGGGCTTCCCAAACCACTTTCCAGTCAATGAGTACTTTTGAAGCATTGTCACTAGTGCAATGTAGGAAATGCGGCAGCCAGTTCCCACAGCAAGGTCCCACAATCAAAGTCAAACAGAAGGAAAAGTCATACTTGAGATGTTGGCCCACATCTGTCATGGGAAGAGTATTATGCCAAAAGCCATAATGGTTATCTTCCATTATAAAAACAAATATTGATAAGCCTGAATTGTTGGCCTTGGTATTGGATTTATTGAGCAACAGAAAGACTACTTGCTGCGCCAGAGGTCTAAGCTCTGCACTCAGCAATGTTGGTTTGGGCTAAAGGAGCAGAACTAGGACAGCATAGCGAGCTCAGACTGTTTCAGCCCAGGCAGCATGGTTTTGTGAAGGGGAGATCGTGTCTCACTAACTTGATGGAGTTTTTTGAGGAAGTGACAAAGATGATTGATGAAGGAAGGGCAGTGGATGTTATCTATATGGACTTCAGTAAAGCCTTTGACAAGGTCCCTCATGGCAGACTGGTACAAAAGGTGAAGTCACACAGGAGCAGAGGTGAGCTGGCAAGATGGATACAGAACTGGCTCTGTCATAGAAGACAGAGGGTAGCAGTGGAAGGGTGCTTTTCTGAATGGAGGGATGTGACTAGTGGTGTTCCGCAGGGATCAGTGCTGGGACCTTTGCTGTTTGTAGTATATATAAATGATTTGGAGGAAAGTGTAGCTGGTCTGATTAGTAAGTTTGCGGACGACACAAAGGTTGGTGGAGTTGCGGATAGTGATGAGGATTGTCAGAGGATATAACAGGATATAGATCGGTTGGAGACTTGGGCGGAGAAATGGCAGATGGAGTTTAATCCGGACAAATGTGAGGTAATGCATTTTGGAAGGTCTAATGCAGGTGGGAAGTATACAGTAAATGGCAGAACCCTTAGGAGTATTGACAGGCAGAGAGATCTGGGCGTACAGGTCCACAGGTCACTGAAAGTGGCAACGCAGGTGGATAAGGTAGTCAAGAAGGCATACGGCATGCTTGCCTTCATCGGTCGGGGCATAGAGTATAAAAATTGGCAAGTCATGCTGCAGCTGTACAGAACTTTAGTTGGGCCACACTTAGAATATTGCGTGCAATTCTGGTCGCCAGACTACCAGAAGGACATGGAGGCTTTGGAGAGGGTACAGAAGAGGTTTACCAGGATGTTGCCTGGTCTGGAGGGCATTAGCTATGAGGAGAGGTTGGATAAACTGATTGTTTTCACTGGAACGACGGAGGTGGAGGGGCAACATGATAGAGGTTTACAAAGTCATGAGCGGCATGGACAGAGTGGATAGTCAGAAGCTTTTTCCCAGGGTGGAAGAGTCAGTTACCTGGGGACATAGGTTTAAGGTGCGAGGGGCAAAGTTTAGAGGGGATGTGCGAGGCAAGTTCTTTACACAGAGGTTGGTGAGTGCCTGGAACTTGCTGTCGGGGGAGGTGGTGGAAGCAGGTATGATAGCAACGTTTAAGAGGCATCTTGACAAATACATTAATAGGATGGGAATGGAGGGATACGGTCCCTGGAAGTGCAGAAGGTTTTAGTTTAGGCAGGCATCAAGATCGGCGCAGGCTTGGAGGGCCAAATGGCCTGTTCCTGTGCTGTACTGTTCTTTGTTCAGACTCATCTTGCTTTGATTGCTCTCAATCCTATCTTTCCACCTACTCACCAGATCATTTATTTGTCTTTTCTTAAGTTCTGTCACTTCCCAACCCTTTGCATGAAGCAGTTTATCCTGGGTTCTCATTTAGCTGGCTTAGCTCGAATTCTAAAATCATGCCTCCCCTTGGTTCTGAAAATATCAAAAAGTATTACATTTGTGATTCTGAAATGATACATGTATATACATGTATAAAGTAGCGATGCCAGTGCATAGTGCCCAGCATGCTCAGTACTGCTGTCCTTTGAGATTTACAGGAGTCTTACTCATCGCTAATCTGCTTCAGGATAAGGGCCCCTGGGGTTTCTTTACAATCTTGAAAATCAATGAGGATCTAAATGAGGGAGAATAAGAAAGATGTGCTGCTGATGCACAGCTTGATTTGCATCTGACCATGCTGGATTTTGTTAAAGGAATCAGTTAGTTAATAGGCAGTAGGAGGCACAATTTGGTTGAGATCGCTTGGTTTAAAAACTGTTAACAGCCAGTACGATGCAACGCTTCATTTGGAGCCATTGGGGATTCTGTTCTATTCTGCGCTGGAAGATTTTGATTGGGAGTGGAATGCATAATGCAGAGCGATGATTAACTGGACCTTTCACTGTCACTGCAGCCAGGGAATATTTAAAGTAGCACTGGGACAGCTCCACGACAGTGCTGCCTGCCACTGTGAGGACAGACCAGACTGCTGACTGACTTCGGCATGACAGCTGTGAAGAATGGCTTGGCAGCAAATGCTCTCTGCGCAGGGGGATATAATCCACACATTTTTTTTTTTTCTGGAACCATCCCGGTTCCACCAAATAGTGCTTCTAACTTCAAAATGATTTTGTATTACTGTACAGGAACAGGCTATTTGGACCAGCTGATCTATACTGGTTTATGCAGCAATGAGCCTGCTTCCATCCCACCTTATCAAACCCTAACAGCATAGCCTGTTTTTTTCTTCCTCATGTATGTATCTAGCTTCCCCTTTAAGTGTATTCTATTTGCCTCAACTCTCCTTATGATAGTGAGTTCCACATTCTAACCACTCTCTGGGTAAATAATTTCTCCTGAATTCGTTACTGGATTTATTAGTGATGTTACGACCAGTTGATAAAGAGGTCTAGGGTTCCCTTTCAGCCTTCACCTGGTCTTGCTGTAACAGGGTTTTATTTTTAAACGCTGTGTTTTTAGCTCCCCCTTGGTGAATCCTTATTTACCGCTTTCCAATTATAAGGCAAAGAAACCAGCACAGCAGGCTTTCTTAGGTTTAAAGAAGAAAAGTGAAATTTTATTAAACTTGGGGCGGCACAGTGGCGCAGTGGTTAGCACCGCAGCCTCACAGCTCCAGTGACCCGGGTTCAATTCTGGGTACTGCCTATGTGGAATTTGCAAGTTCTCCCTGTGTCTGCGTGGGTTTCCTCCGGGTGCTCCGGTTTCCTCCCACAGCCAAAAGACTTGCAGATTGATAGGTGAATTGGCCATTATAAATTGCCACTAGTATAGGTAGGTGGTAGGGGAATATAGGGACAGGTGAGGATGTGGTAGAAATATGGGATTAGTGCAGGATTAGTATAAATGGGTGGGTATTGGTCGGCACAGACTCGGTGGGCCGAAGGGCCTGTTTCAGTGCTGTATCTCTAAATCTAAAATCTAAACTCTAATTCGGTTAATGCCTTCATACACGACGTGCCCACGCTAACATGCATATGCGATACACCTGCAAATAGGGACAGAAAAGAGCAGAAGAAAAATAAAGTGGAAAGGTTTGAGGCAATCTCAGAAGAGGGTTTTTTTGTTACTGTGCTTCAAGCTCACTGTAGAGTCTTTGATTGTAGGTAGGTCTTGCATTTCGTTGGGGATCAGTATTCTTCTTAAACCTTGTTCACTGTAGGAGACTTTTCTCTCTTGGGGTTCATGTGTCTTCAGTGGGGTTTGGAGTTCCGTGAGAAAGAGATGGGAGCAGACAGGAGAGGTTGTGGCAAGCCAGCCAGGAGGGGTCTTTTCAATCCAGGAGCATTCTGTTTTTCTGCCTTACAACTCTCTCTGGCCAGTTCAAAAGAAACCCTGGAACAGCCAGGTAGTCATATGACCAGCTGGTCTAACCAGTCTTGGCCTTGTGGATTGTATTGGAGCAGGGGATAGCTCCTTTGATTCAATTACTGTTTGTTAATATGCAAAAATGTCTTTGCAGCCAGGGGCCTGGCGACCCCTTGTAACAGGCCTTCTCTTCCCAGCAACAATTTAAAATTTAATGTCCATGTGGCAAAATTAATGTGCCTCATTCTTGACAGGTGGGGGGCCTGCATGACAGTGACTGTTTTACATCTATGGCCCTTTATTTTGGAGCCCCCACACTTGGATATGCTTTTTTCCATGTCTACCCTACTAAATCCCTTCATAATTTTTAAGACCTCTATCGGGTCATCTCTCAGCCTGTTCAGTATATTTGACAGTTGTTTCCTGTTAGTTCTGGTATCATTTTTGTAAATCTTTTTGTGTGCTTTCTATACTGCTTTTGTGACCTTTTTGTAATCTGGGGACTAGAACTGTGCACGGTACTCCGAGTGTGGTCCAACCAAGTTCAAGAGAATCTCTCTGCTTTTGAATTCTATTCCTATTAAAGAAAAATTAGAGTGAAGCAAAAAAAGGCAGAAAATCTTACATTTTGGAGCTGAGGTTTGGTGAGAGCTCCCAAGCTCAACTGTCTGCTATAATCCCATTCTCCTTATCCTTTATTATCTCCTCTTCAATTATCTAATTCTCCCTTAAAAGAAAGATTTGCATTTATATAGTGCCTTTCACAACTTCAGTATGTCACAGAGCTTTCCAGCCAGTGAATTATTTTTAAGTGTCGTTTCTGCTATACTGTAGGTAAAGCAGTAACCAATTTGTGCATGGCAAGGTGCCACAAAGAGCAATATGATACAGACCAGATAATCTGTTTTAGTGGAATTTCAGAGGGTAGGGCCTAGGCAGCTGAAGGCTCGGCCGCGAATGGTGGAGCAGTGAGGATCTGAGACTTAAAGGCCAGAATTGGAGAAGTACAGAGATCTTAGAGGGTTGTGGGGTGGGAGGAGATTATAGAGATAGGGAGGGGTGAGACCATGGAGGAATTTGAAAACCAGGATGAGAATTTTAAAACCATGCGGTACCAAACCAGGAGCCACTAAGTCAGCAAGCACAGGGTGATGGGTGAGCAGGGGGTGATGCGAGTTAGGATGAGGATAGCATTGTTTTTGTATGAGTTCAAGTTTATAGTGGGCGGAAGGTGGGATGTTGGCCAGGAGAGCATTGCAGTAATCGAGTCTAGGGCTGACAAAGCCATGGATGATGGGCGATGTTGTGGAGGCAGGCATAGGTGGTCTTGGAGATGGAGAGGCTATGGAGTTGGAGTCATAGAGCCATTTACGGCATTGAAGGAGGCCATTCAGCCCATCGAGTCTGTGCTGGCTCTCCGCGGAGCAATCCAGTCAGTCTCACTCCCCCGCTCGACCCTCATAGCCCTGGAAGTTTATTTTCTTCAAGTGCCCATCCAATTTCTTTTTGAAATCATGGATTGTCTCCACTTCCACCACCCCTGTGGGCAGCGAGTTCCAGATCATTACCACTCACTGTGTAAAAAAGTTCTTTCTCACATTCCCCCTGCATCTCTTACACAAAACTTTAAATATGTGTGCCCTATTCCTTGTAACATCAGTTAATGGGAACAGTTTTTCCTTATCTGACTTATTTAAGTCTGTCATAATCTTGTACACTTCTAACAAATCTCCCTTAATCTCCTTTGCTCCAGGGAGAACAACCCAGCTTTCCAACCGAACCTTGTAACTAAAATCCCTCATCCCTGCAACCATTCTGGTAAATCTCCTCTGCACCTTCGAGGACCCTCACATCCTTCCTAGAGTGTGGTGACCAGAACTAGATGTAATACTCTACTTGGGGCCTAACCAGAGCTTTATAAAGGTTCAGCATAACTTCCCTGCTTTTGTACTCTGTGCCTCCATTTATGAAGCCCAAGATCCCATATGCTTTGCTAACCACTCGAAACACGTCCTGCCACCTTCAAAGATCTTGCACATGCACCCCCAGGTCCCTCTGTTCCTGCACATTCTTTAGAACTGCGCTGTTAAGTTTATATTGCCTCTTCCTTTCCCTTCTGCCAAAATGCATCACCTCACACTTGTCTGTATTAAATTCCATCTGCCACTTGTCTGCCCATTTTGCTAGCCGAATTATGACCTGTTGCACCCTCACTGTTTGACACTCCTCCAAGTTTGCTATGATCAGCAAATTTTGAAATTCGTCTCTCTCTTCCAAGATCCGTCAATAATAGATTGCAAAAAAAGCAGTGATCCTAGCTCTGACCCTTGGGGAACACCATTGTCTACCATCCTCCAGTCTGAAAAGCACTCGCTGTTTTATTTCCTTAAGCCAATTTTTTTATCCAATTAGACACTGACCGTCCTATTCCATGAGCCTCAATTTTGTTAACCAGCCTTTTATCTGGTACTTTATCAAAATGCTTTCTTAAAATCCATATTGACAACATCCTCTGCATTCCCCTCATGAACCTTCTCTGTTACTTCATCAAAAATTTCAATTAGGTTAGTCAAATATGATCTGATTTTTACAAATCCTTAATGAACTCAAACCACTCCAAGTGCTTGTTGATTTTTTCACCCCGATTATTGGCTGGGATTTCACGTTGGGCGAACGGGAGCTCACCACTGACTGAAAGGTCGGTGGCAAACCTGCTTCTGCCTCGCCTGGGGATCCCTTCTGTATTTTATGGGACACCAGGCTTTAATTGTTCCGAGGCGGGATTTCCACCCACTTGAGGGAGGAAGTCCCGCCTCATTGAGCTGCCGGCCAATCAACGGGCCAGCAGTTCTTACTCCCAGCAGCAACACCGAGAATGGTGGCCACTGCTGGGACTGCAGCCCAGCCGACCGCAGAGGAGGACACGGAGCCGGGAGTCCAGGTAAGTTTTGGTTGTCTCGCTGGGGGTAATTGTTTGGGTGGTGGTTTGGCGGGAAGGGGGGGCCAATTGGATTGAGGGGTGGTTGGGGTAGTGGGGCAGCTCTCCTGTGCCCGATAAGCAGGCCCCCCCTTCCCCCGAGACAATTGGAAGCCACCTACTTCTCCCAGGTGGCTTTTCCCAGCTCCAGGACGCCCGCTTGCCATGCATAAAATCCGCGTGGAGCTGGGTGAAATCCCTTAAGTGGCCACGTAAGGGCCTTGATTTGCCTGGGGCAGGCGGGCTGTTTTTCGTTCCCCCCTGCCCCCACCTTATGTAAAGGGGGGGGCGGAGGCGGGAACAGGTTGGGAAAGCTTCCCAGAGTCTCCCACTCAATTTTATGCCATCCCCACCACCACCGTCTGGCTCGTTGGGGTGGGGTAAAATTCCAGCCATTGTTTCTAAAACCTTACCCATCACTGCTGTTAAGCTAATTGGCCTGTAGTTGCTAGGACTGTCCTTAAACCCTTTCTTGAATAAGGGTGTCACATTTGCCGCTCTGCAATCCTCTGGCACCTTCCCCATATCCCCCTTCCTATCTCCATCCCCACTTCCTTTAGCAACCTGCAATGCAAGCCATCCGGACCAGATGACTTATCTACTCTTAAGTATAGCCAGCCTTTCCACTACCACCTCCTTATCAATTTTTACTTGATCCATTGCCGCTGCTCTCTCCACTTCTTCTGATATTTTGCAAGATTCCTCTTACTTGGTAAACATTGATACAAACTACTCATTGAGTATATTACCCTCGTCCTGTGCCTCTCAGCATATGTTATTCTCTTTGTCCCTAATAGGCCCCACTGCACCTCCTATCACTCGCTTACTATTTACATATTGGTAGAAGATTTTTGGATTCCCTTTTATGTTGATTGCCATTCTGGTCTCATATTTCTCTTTGCCAGTCTTCATTTCCTCTTCACCTCCCCTCTCAATTTATTGTATTTTGCCTGGTTCTTCCTTGAAGAATTCACCTGGCATGCATCATACACCCCTTTTCTTTTGTTTCATCATAATCACTATTTCCCTCGTCATCCAAGGAGCCCTGTTGAAATGTACCTAGCCTGTACCTGAAACATCTCTTCCTTAAAGATAACCCATTGTTCTGTTACAAGTTTTGTTTGTCAGTCTTTGGTTCCACTTTATCCTGGCTAGATCCCTTCTCACTGCATTGAAATTAGCCCTTTTCTAGTCTAGCTGTTCTAACTTCTATCTTTCATTGCTTTTCTGCATTACAAGTCTAAAACTTATGATACGATTATTACTGTTACCCAAGTGTTCTCCCGCAGACACTTGGTCCACTTTGGCCCACCTCATTTCCCAGCACTAGATCCAGCAATGCCTCCTTTCTAGTTGGGCTGAGAACATACTGATCAAGGAAGTTCTCCTGAACACATTTCAGAAATTCCTCCCCCTCCTTTCCCTTTATTCTAACATTACTCCAATCAATATTTGGGTAATTAATGTCCCCCAATATCACCACTCTATAGTTCTTGCCCATCGCTATGATTTCCCTGCAGATTTGCTCCTCTATCTCTCTCTCTCTCTCTCTCTCTCAGTATTTAGAAGCATATAGAATACCCCTATTAGTGTGATCATACCATTTTTGCTTCTCAACTCTAACCAAATGCCCCCCCCCCCCCCCCCCCCCCCCCCCACCAAGTACATTCCCTCTTTCCAACACTACAGTGTCTTCCTTCATCAGGACTGGTACACCACCTCCCTTTTTTCTTTATCTTTTCTGAACACTTTTTATCCTTGTATATTAAGCACCATTTTTGGTCCTCACCATTTTTAAGCCACGTTTCCTATATTGCCAGTACATCATAGTCCCATACAGGTATTTGTGCTTGTAGCTCATCAACCTTATTCACTGTACTTTGTGCGTTTACATGTATGCATTGTAATCCTGTCTTTGCATTCCTCAGCCCTTCTCAGTCTGCTCCTACCTAATATGGAACTACTTCCCCTCCAGTACTGTCCAACACTCTCACATAGTGCACCTTATTCCTCTTTTCTACTTCTATATGCTAGTGCACATCCCCCTGCCAGTTTAGTTTAGACCCTCCCCACCCATTAAATTATGAGGTGAAGTAACAAAGTTGAGCTTAAAAGGTTTAAGGGGTGATCTAATCAGATGTTTAAGATGATGAAAGGATTTGCTAGGGTTTTTTTTATTCATTCACAGTTTGTGGAAATCACTAGTAAGGCTAGCAGTTATGCACATCCCTAGTTACCCTTGAGAAGGTAGTGGTGGGCTGCCTTCTTGACAATTAAGAGGCTTGCTAGACTATTGCTGTGGGTCTGGAGTCACATAGGCTCGACGTTCCCTAAAGGACGTTTGTGAGCCATTAGTAGGGTGGATACAGAAAATCTATTTCCTCTGGTGGGAAAATCCAGAACAAGGGGGCATTATCTTAAATTTAGAGTGAGGCCATTTTGCAGTGAAATCAAGAAGCACTTTTTCACACAAAAGGTAGTGAGAACCTGGAACCCTCTGCCCCAAAAGACTGTGGATGCTGGGTCAACTGAAATCTTCGACATAACCTTACCTAACCAAACTCTATCAAGGCTTGTAGAGCAAAGGCAGTTATACGTCAGCCATGAGCAGGCTGAAAGTGGCTGAGTGACTGACTCCTGTTCTTTGTCTTCCTAAATCCTGAATCCCAATGTTTTAAAGAAAGATGCAAATTGTAGAAAAGGATTGGTTGTTTCCAAATGAAAGGAACAGAGGAAGAGTGTGGAACGTCGTGAAGCCAAATTACCACTTTAATAAATCAGGCCAAGTATCTTGAGGATATCACTTGGTCCTCAGAGAGCAGTTGACTTAGCAGTTACTGCTGGGAGCAAAGAAAATTAAAGACAGGTTTAATGTGGAAACCTATAATTGGAGAGAAAATAGGAGGTATCAGCGGCTATTATCCAAGATATTATGTCCATGCAATATGTTTTTTCCACAGCACCGACCTAATGAAAAATGCTTTCAGTTGTGTAGTGGCTAGCAATCCAGAGGCTGCAAGTTCAAATCCACCATGGCAGTTTGAGAATTTGAACTGAATAAAATAATAAAATTTGACAGTAAAAAAGACTTGAAAAAGATATAGTGCCTTTCACGACCCCAGGATGTCTGAATGAAGTATATTTGAAGGGTTGTCACTGTTGTAGTATAGGAAATGTGGCAGTGAATTTGTACACAGCAAGCTCCAACAAACAGCAGTGTGATAATGACTAGATAATCTTTTTTTTAGCGATGTTGATTGAAGGATAAATATTGGCTAGGATACCAGGGATTGCTCCCCTGCTCCTCTTCACAATAGTGTAATGGGATCTTTTACATCCATCTGAGAGAGCAGTTGGGGCCTTAGTTTACTATCTCATCTGAAAGGTGGCAACTCCAACTGGAGTGTCAGTGTGACCGTGAAGCTGTTGGACTGTTGTACAAACCCATGTGATTCACTAAAGTCCTCTAGGGAATGAAACCTGCTGTCCTTAACGGGTTTGGCCTATATGTGATTGCAGCCCCACACCAATGTAACTATCCTTTGAAGTGGCTTTCATTTATATATCATATTCTCAGGGCCAGTAGGAAATAAATGACCACATGCTGGCAATTAACTTAAAAAAAAAAAATCCACCAGATAGTTGAGGGTTCATATAGTAGCCACTTTTGTATAATGGTTGTGTTAATTCTCGGACATCTGATGAAGACAATTGATTGGAAAACTGAGCTGGATTCCTGCTGTTTTCGAGTCATTTTTGATCTATTTCTTGGAAGCGATGAGTAAAACCTGCTGAGCAAACAAATCAGACACTTTACTCTTACTGTCAGTGCAGTATGGCCATGCTGTGAGAAATTGATGGGCACAATTTGAGAGAACAGTAATCAGTGGTATTCTTCCAAGCTGGTTAAAGTTACACGGAATTATGTAGAATGTGCAGCACAAAAACAAGCCCAAGATTCTAGACAAAGATTTTAACTTGAAAGAAAGAATGAACTTGCACTCATTTAGTGTCATTTATGACCTTGGGACAATTAAATAATTGATCTGTTTTTCAGTGCTGTCAGCTGGGGAATAAATAATAGCCAGGACACTGGGGAGCACTCCCCAGCTCCTCTTCAGCTAATGTCACGGGATCTTTTATGTCCAGCGGAGGGGGCAGGCATGGCCTTGGTTTAACAGCTCATTGGAAAAATTGCACTTCTGACAATGTAACATTCCCTTGGTACTACATTGGTAGTGTCAGCCTAAGTTTTGTGCTCCGGTCTCCGGAGAGCGATTTGAACCCACAGCTTCCTGACTCGGAGGCAAGAGAGCTATCGACTGAGCCACAGCTGACACTGTAATTGAGGTTATTACGGGGCAGGAAGCCACCAAGTTCAGACGGGCAAGTAGAACTTTGTCAGGGGGATAGCATTATAAGAACTTAAGACATAGGAGCAGGAGTAGGCCATACAGCCCCTCAAGCCTGCTCCTCCATTCAATATCATTGATGATTCAACCTCAACTTCACTTTCCCACCCAATCCACATATCCATTGATTTCCTTAGAATCCAAAAATCTGTCAATCTCAGCCTTGAATATGCTCATCAACTGAGCATCCACAGCTTCCTGGGCTAGAGAATTCTAAAGATTCACAACCCTCTGAGTGAAGAAATTTTTGATCTCTTAGGGAATCCAGAAATATGGGGAGCAGGTGGGAAAGTGGATTTGAGGCAGAAGATTAGCCCTGATTGTATTGAATAGTAGAGCTGACTTGGGTTGTATGGTCTTCTCCTGCTCATATTTCTTATGCTGTTACTGTAAATAGCTGATGCCCCAACACTGATAATCTTGGCATCTCAATAGTAAAAGCCTATAAACCTGTTCTTTCCTACTCTCTGTTTTCTGTCCGTTAACCGATCCTCTATCCATAATACCCCCAACCCCATGATCCCTTACCTTGTGTAACAACCTTGTGTGGCACCTTATCCAATAACCTTTGAAACTCAATGTACTACATCCACTGATTCCCCTGCTAGCTATATCCACAAAAAATTCTAATAGGTTTGTCAAACATGACTTCCCTATCATAAACCCTTGTTAACTCTGCCTAATTAATAAGAATGAGAGGTGATCTTATTGAAACATATCCTGAGGGGTTGACAGGTTGGATGTTGAAAGGATGGTTCCCTTGTGGGAGAGAATAGAACTAGGGAACACAGTTTAAAAATAAGGGGTCACCCATTTAAGATGGTGATGAGGATACATTTTTTCTGAGTCTTTGGAACTCTCTTCCCCAGAGAGCAGTGGACACAGTGTCATTGAATATTTTTAAGGCTGTTAGATAAATTCTTGACTAACAAGGGAGTCAAAGGGTATTTGGGGTAAGCGGGAAGGTGGAGTTGAGGTTACAATCAGATCAGCCGTGATCTTATTAAATGGCGGAGCAGTCTTGAAGGGGCTGAATTGCCTACACCTGCTCCTAATTTGTATGTTTGTATGCTCCCAAATCTTCAGCCTCACTACTCTTTGACAATTTAGGTGGCTAAGTTCCATACAAATTGGAGTTGAGATAGAGGGTGGGAGTTGTGGTGTGGGGTAGTCAATTCTGGAGATGACTAAAGCATGGATACAATAACAGAAGCAACTTGTTTGTAAGTCCATAAATACAGAAGCAAATAGAGTACACAACTATGGAGGCACTGTGCCAATGACTAATTCAGGAATGAGCAGACGTTACTTGGCCATGAAGAACCCAGCTTGAAAATCTACGTACTTGTGAGAAACATGAAGATTCATGAAGCCCATCTCATGCGCACCAAGATCTCAAGATTACTGCAAAAAGAAATACACAGCCTGGAATCTTCATGCGATCAAAGCACAAATGGTCTGAGTTGATTTCAAAAAGTAGAGAGAGATTTGCATTTATACAGTACATTTCATGTCCTCAGGACATCCCAAATCGCTTTACAGCCAATTAAATACTTTTGAAATGTTGTAATGTAGGGACAAGTCGCAGCCAATTTAGACTCGGCACAGTCCCACAAACAGCAATGAGATGAATAAGCAGATAATCTGTTTTCATGGTATTTGGTTGAGGGACAAATGTTGACCAGGACACTGGAGAACTCTGCTTCAAAACAGTGCAATGGGAATTTTCATGTCCACCTGAGAAGGCCTACAGGTCCTTTGTTTAATATCTCATCTGAAAGACGGCATGTCCTACAGTGCAGCAATCCCTCAGTGCTGCACTAGTAGTGTCAGCCTAGCTTTTGTGCTTAAATCCCTTGGAGTGGGATGATTCCTTACTCAGAGACGAGAGTGCTATCCATTGAGCCACAGATGACACCTAACAAGTTCTTGTTGGTAGAAATAGACAGTTGTTAATGAACAATATGCATGTCTGAGTTGCCTGCCTGCCTTGGGTGTCAATAAGCCTTTGACTGGGTCTAACATCATTCACATTCAGATATGTTACCATCACACAACTTCTCACTAAAACTGTACTCATGGCTATTTAGTTGCATCTCAGTTAACACACTGTGCTGAGCGTGATATTTCATCTTCTCACTCTCCCACTGTTAACTCAGTTGCCTCCCAATGTTGCAATTCTGTTCCTTATTATGCAAGTCTATCCACACGCTGATGATTGTACTCTGCATTCATCAACTTCAGATTTCCTGCTCTTTGCGCAGGAACCCTGCAGTCCTCTTGTCGGTACCTGGCTGAAACATCTTGAATTCCTCTGTGTCCTGTGGCAAATGAAAATCATTTTCCAGTTCCTCAAGAATGCTGTTTTCACGTTTCTCGGAAGACCAGCCAATACCTCAAAGCTTATGCCTTTTGGGTCCTTGGTTCTCCTCTTCACCCATCATCATCCTTGGCCTCACAATGTCCCCTTGCTGCAAATGGAGTTCCCATATTCTCGTTTCTCTCACTGCCTCCTATAAGTTGGCTATAAATGCTGGCCCCTGCTGTCTTGCATGACAGCACAGTATTATAGCTTTACATATTTCCTCCATTTTAGTTTCCTGAGTTTTCGATACTGTTCACCTACTAAAACATTTCTTAAGAATAATTTCCAAACTGATAAGTGTGTTGAGACAGGAATAGAGTGCCTCACCTCACCTCCTGAGTATGAGGTGATTTTAATTATTGGGCCTCAGCAGGATTTCTCCAGTCGGCTGCCCACTTCAGATGGGTGGGCAGTGACAGCTGGACCAGTGGGCAGGAGTGGACATTGGGGCTGCAGGAGACACCTTGGCAGCACCGAAGGTAAGGGCGTTTCGGGAAGGAACCTGGGCAGGGAGGACCAGGAGGAGCACTCCTGCCTGCATGGAAAGTATTACATTAAAAAAAATTAAGATCTAGATCACGGCTGATTTGTAGCTTAAAGCCATTTACCTACCTTGGTTCAGTAACCCTTAAATACCCTTACCTAACGCAAATCTGTCAATTTCAGTTTTGAAATTTTCAATTGACCCTCAGCCTCAGCAGCGTTTTTGGGGGGAGAGAGTTCCAGATTTCAACTAGCCTTTGTGTGAAGAAGTGCTTCCTGACATCACTCCTGAAAGGCCTTGCTCTAATTTTAAGGTTATGCCTCCTTACTCTGCACTCTTCCAGGAGGGGAAATAGTTTCTCTCTATCTACCCTTTAATTACATCCAGTAGATCACCTTTTAATCTTCTATATTCAGGCAAATACAAGACTAGTCAATGCAACCTGTTCTCACAATTTCACACTATCATTCTAGTGAATCAGCGCTGCAGCCCCAACAAGGCCAGTAAATTCTTTCTGCGGTGCGGCAACCAGAACTGAACACAGTTCTGCAGATGCGGTCGAATCAGTGCATCACTTCCTTCCCTATTGAATCATTACTGGATTTTCATTTGTCTGCTTCCTTTGGGTTCAAAATCAAACATAAAACCCCAAGCAAGGCCCAGTGGCCATGTGTGCACTTTTCCTTTCAAATCATGTGCCTCCTGTGATGAAGCCTAACACCCCTTTAGCCTTTTTGATGTGTGTATGAAACCACAGAGTGTTCAATGACATTACAGAGCAGAAATAGGCTGTTCGGCCCAACTGGTTCATGCTGGTATTTAAGCTCCACACGTACCTTGTCCCACCCTACTTTATCTAACCCTATCAGGCTTGTGTGGAGCATAAAGCCCAGCATGAATCTGTTGGGTCGAATTGCCAGTTTCTGTACTGTAAGTAATAGCACACCATTCCAATAATTGGCATATTTTAATTGAACTGGCCGCGGTAAGATTTCCTGTTTGTGTGGAAATACTTAGAGCAGAACTATTTTAATACACGTTCAACAGATATATCCTGCAAAATAACGATCTTCAAAATATTCCTGCAAAAAGTACTGGATGTCAAGTTATTGTGCACTGCAATATTTATTGCTATCATCATTGATCCCTGCCACAATGCATACCCTTGCCTCTGACTCCGCGCCTCATATCTCTCCATCATAAAGACCACCTACAAATCCTCTATAATACTGCCTTCCTCTGCCTTAACCTCAGCCCATCTGGCTTTTTCACCTCCGAAACAACTATTCCAACGTGCTCCTGGCTGGCCCTCCTTCCCCCCCCCCGTCCCCTGCCCTCTGTAACCTTCAGCTCATCCAAAACACTGCTGTCTGCATCCTGGATCACGGTCCCTCACACCTCTTGTGTCAAATCTTTACTGATTTTGTGGCCTTGCCGCTCCCTGACAGCTGTGGCTCAGTGGGTAGCACTCTCGTCTCTGAGTCATAAAATGATGGATTCAAGACCCATTCCAGAGACTTGAGCAAAAAAAATCTAGGCTAACATTCCAGTGCAGTGTTGGGGGAGTGCTGCACTGTCTGAGATGCCGTCTTTTGGGTAAGATGTTAAACCAAGGCCCCGTCTGCCCCCTCTGCTGGAGAAAATGACACCACTTTGAAGAAGAAGAGCGGAGTTTTCCTAATTATTTATCCTTCAACTGACATCGTTAAAAGCAGAAAAGCAGATTATCAGGTCATAATCAAGTTGCTGTTTGTGGGAGCTTGCTGTACGCAAATTGGCTGCCACATTTCCCTACATTACTAGTGACTGCTCTTCAAAAATACTTCATTGGCTGTAAAACACTTTGGGAAGTCCTGAGGTTGTGAGAAATGCTGTATCAACTTGGCATCAGCTACAGTGCCTGAAGTGATTGAGCTCATTGATGTGCGCCTGGTAAATTGAAACGAAAATGTTTGAATTCTTCCGGGGGAACGGCGAAGAGACTGGGATGGATAAAAGGTCATCGATTAGATTGTTTAGGCTGCGCCATGTGATGATGCTTAGCTGTAAAATGGCCAAGGGTAGAGACAATTTGATAGTGAGGTCAGGTGCCACTTATAGGGGAGTGCACATTTGATGCTAATAAATGGAATGATTGATGGGACAAAGTAGATGATGAAAAGTAGAAAGCGACCTGCACAATGGACTTGCATGTTAATTGGAAGATTTTAAATGCAGCAGCCGCATAATATAGATTACTGTTTGAGACCGGCTATCCTAACAGAATGTTAATGGGCTGTGACTTCCAATTTCTTTCTTTCCCCCCATATATGTATGCACCATTTTCGAAAGTATTCGAAGTGTGAAGCATTGCAATGAAAGCAGGTGGCTGCTTGCCGCATAATTGGAGCTGAAGTTCAATTTAATCCCACAACAGGATTTAAAATGCATTTGGCAAAAAAAAATCTGCGCACCTCACCGAGCACACACCGTTTTAAAGAGCAATCTCCCTTCGAAAGTGGTCAAATTGTATGTTGCAGTCAGCTGTACACAGGCTAGATTGAACTCCAACGAGTTTGATGCTATCTGTTTAAATGGCAAATACTGATGTGCTGGATTCAGTGACTGAATATACCCAGCACCACATGCATAAAACAATCTCATTATCTTTTCTGCCTGAACTCTCTGTAAATGTAAAAAAAAATTAACTCTTTAGGGTACAAGAGGCAAGACTCAAGCTAGAATTTTAAAAATGGTTTTAATATTATGACAACAGTTTTTTTATTCATTCATGGGATGTGGGTGTTGCTGGCTAGGCCAGCATTTATTGCCCATCCCTAATTGCCCTTGAGAAGTTGGTGGTGGGCTGCCTTCTTGAACCGCTGCAGTCCATGTGAAGTAGGTACACCCATTGTGCTGTTAGGAAGGGAGTTCCAGGATTTTGACCCAGTGACAGTGAAGGAATGGCGATATAGTTCCAAGTCAGGATGGTGTGTGACTTGGAGGGGAACTTGCAGGTGGTGGTGTTCCCATGCATTTGCTGCCCTTGTCCTTCTAGTTGGTAGAGGTCGCAGGAGCTTTGCCGCATTGCTTCGGAGCATCTTGTAGATGGTACACACTGCTGCCACTGTGCGTCGGTGGTGGAGGGAGTGAATGTTTGTGAATGGGGTGCCAATCAAGCAGGATGCTTTGTCCTGGATGGTGTCGATCTCCTTGAGTGTTGTTGGAGCTGCACCCATCCAGGCAAATGGAGAGTATTCCATCACACTCCTGACTTGTGCCTTGTAGATGGTGGACAGGCTCTGGGGGAGTCAGGAAGTGAGTTACTCGCTGCAGGATTCCTAGCCTCTGACCTGCTGTTTGTAGCCATGGTATTTATATGGCTACTCCAGTTCGGATACAGTTATACAGATAAAGATGTTTACAATCTTATACAGAGGTACAACAACAGCAACATGAATTTATATACCGATTTTAACATGCTGAAACCTCAAGGCATTTCACACACAATTTAACAATGAGCCACATGAGATATTGGGACAGGTGACCAAAAGCTTGCTGAAAGAGATGGTTTTAAGGAGCATCTTAAAGAAGGATAGAGGTTTAGGGAGGAAACGCCAAAGCTTAGGGTCTAATCAGCTGAATGCACAGCAGGCAATGGTGGAGCGATTCAAATCAGGGATGCGCAAGAGGCCAGAATTAGAAGAATGTTGGGCTGGAGGAGGTGACAACTCTTTGGGAAACTGAGGGATTAATTCTTTGGTGTCATGTTTAAGCTGCTCCTGAGTCATTCTCCGTGAAATCACTTTAAATACATGGCTGTGTTTATACCCTTGCTGCAGGCTAGAAACAGGGAGTGAGTGCAGCTGAACACGTGGCTACAGAACTGGTGTAGGAGGGAGGGATTCAGATATGTGGATCATTGGGATACCTTCTGGGGAAGGTGGGACCTGTACAAGAAGGACGGGTTGCATCTGAACTGGAGGGGCACCAATATCCTGGGCGGGAGGTTTGCTAGAGCTCTTCGGAAGGGTTTAAACTGGTTTGGCAGGGGGATGGGAACCGGAGCCACGGATCAGTGGATGGGGTAGCTGTTGAACAGGCAGATACAGAGTGCAGAGAGTCTGTGAGGACTTAAAGACAGGATTCTTGGTAGTGTGGAGGAACAGAGGGATCTTGGGGTCCATTTCCATAGATCGCTTAAAGTTGCCACCCAAGTTGATAGGGTTGTTAAGAAGGCGTATGGTGTGTTGGCTTTCATTAACAGGGGGATTGAGTTTAAGAGCCGCGAGGTTATGCTGCAGCTCTATAAGGCCCTGGTTCGACCACACTTGGAATATTGTGTTCAGTTCTGGTCGCCTCATTATAGGAAGGATGTAGAAGCTTTAGAGAGGGTGCAGAGGAGATTTACCAGGATGCTGCCTGGACTGGAGGGCATGTCCTACGAAGAAAGATTGAGGGAGATAGGGCTTTTCTCATTGGAGCGAAGAAGGATTAGAGGTGACTTGATAGAGGGGTACAAGATGATGAGAGGCATAGATAGAATGGATAGTCAGAGACTTTTTCCCAGGGTGGAGGGGGCTATCACCAGGGGGCATAATTTTAAGGTGATCGGAGGAAGGTTTCGGGGAGATGTCAGAGGTAGGTTCTTTACACAGAGAGTGGTGGGGGCGTGGAATGCGCTGCCAGCGGTGGTAGTAGAAGCAGATACATTAGGGGCATTTAAGCGACTCTTGGATAGGTACATGGATGATAGTAGAATGAAGGGTAGGTAGTTAGTTTGATCTTAGAGTAGGTTAAATGTTCGGCACAACATCGTGGGCCGAAGGGCCTGTACTGTGCTGTACTGTTCTATGTTCTATGATGTATGAAACGGTTTTTCCGTCTTCCATCCAAACAGCTGTGTCTCTGAAATAAAAGCAAAATACTGCAGATGCTGGAAATCTGATGAAGGGTCAGTGACCTGAAACGTTAACTCCGCTTCTCTCTCCACAGATGCTGCCAGACCTGCTGAGTATTTCCAGCATTTCTTGTTTTTATTTTATATTTATTATAGCTGTATCTCTAAATGTTGGTTTTATCTCCACAAAATCTCCACACTAGTCTTGCAATGGCACTTAGTTCGCTCCAACAGTCTGAACCAATAATAATCCATGATACCTTTTTGAACATTGATCAAGCTTCCCAATGTGCCTTCTGATTTTGGTCAAGTTTAACAGTTCTGTCTTCTATCCTTTGTTGCTAATACCTATAACCAAACACTGGTCTTTTAGCAAGTAATACAGGGCTTTCAGTCCCCACCCCTTTAGTTTTCCATATTGAAAATCCCCAAATACCTTCACAATCATGGTTTTTAAATGCCAATACTGGACTGGTTGATTATTTTTGCTGACTTCTTTTACAGAAACCAAAGCAGAAAGACTGGCACCCCCCGGATGGATTTATCCTCGGCCTCTGGACGCTGATTCTCCTGGTCTTCTTCAAAAGCTACGGACTGAAGCACCTCAAGCATATATTCTGAGAGATGTTACTGAGCTGGCAATGAGAGGGGCCGGTTTCTCGGCCCCTCTGAGAAGGATTGAACACCACAGCCTTTCAACGTGATGCACTGCTGTAAATTATTTCTATTCGATCTTTGTGGGGTTTTTGTTTTTGGAGTGTGGCTTGAAGGTGAACATGTGAGAAGGTGAACTATCAGAAAGGGGTGGGTTTGAGGGTGCATTGATGGATTTAGAGTTGAGGTGAAGCTAAACTTGTGGTGTGTAAATTGGGTGTAATGTCCCGAACTGACTGTAGGGCATAGCAGAGTGAAGTTCCCACCTCCAGAGAGTCTCGCTCCATTAATCGCCTGTGTTAAGTCAGGCCCTGATTCTGGATTCAGGCTCCATTTACACCATGACCTGTAACGTTGGTGCAAAGGGACAGATACTAAGGCAAGAAAACTACATTTGTTCTCGTGGAATTGACCCAGAAATGCTTTGAACGTAGGTTATTTTTAACTGGTTGTGGAAATAAAATGTATTCTGAAACACCTGACAAATAATGCACTGATATTACCCACAAAGTTTAATTCCTCTGTCTCAACCTCTCCCGATATGTAAAAACAAAATCATGATTAATAATCAAACTCCAGCTGATAGGAGTTTACGTGATTTTTCTTTTTGTCTATTTATAAGGCGTATCAGGCCTCACTTGTGGCCACACTGTTTCTGGGCTAAGCAGTTACTAGGGTAATACTCAGAGTTCTTGAACTCTTGCTGTGCTGCCCTCGCCATGAAGACTGGGAAACTCCCCCAGAAGCTCTGATTTTGCAAATAATTCAAATATATGTCAGCTTGGGTCGGTTGGTGACGCTCTTGTCTCTGAATCAGGAGCACATCATCCCTAGGCTGTTACTCCAGTGCAGTCTGAGGACGTGCTGCACTGCCGGAGGTGCCGTCTTTCAGATGAGATGTTAAACTGAGACCCCATCTGCCATCTCAGGTGTGTGTGTTTTAAAGATTCTGTGACACTATTTCAAAGAGACGGCGTTCTCGTCAATACTTATCCCTCATACAATGCCACCAAAACACACATTCACAAATTGTTTTTCTATCTCACTTGCTGTTCCTGGGGCCATTCCATGCAAAGATTGACTCTTGCATTTACCTATATAACAGTTCCTGCACTTTGAATGTAATTTGTTGGAGGTAATACGACTTTATATGGCTTTATTAAGACTTTCTTGTGGGCTCTGTATAAATTTGTTTAAATCTCATTGACAGTATGTTTCAGAATCGTAGAATTGTACAGCTCAGAAGACAGCCATTCAGCCCTACACGCCTGTGCTGACCCTTTGAAAGAACTATCCAATTATTCCCACTTCCCCACTCTTTCCACATAGCCCTGCATATTTTTACTTCCCATGTATATGTCCAATTCCCTTTTGAAGGTTACTATTGAATCTGCTTCCACCATCCTTTCAGGCAGCACATTCCAGATCACAACAACTTGCTGAGTTTAAAAAAAGGTCTCCTCATCTCCCTTCTTATTCTTTTGCTAGTTACTTTAAATCTGTGTCCTCTTGTTACTGACTCTCCCACCACTGGAAACATTCTCACTATCTACTCCATCAAAACCCCTCATGTTTTTGAACACCTCTATTAAATTTTGCCTTGAGCCAACAAGCCTAGGCTCTGTAATCTCTCCCTACATTTCTATCTACAGAAGGTGACAGACCACTTAAATCAGCAGTTTTAGCACAATGTGATGCTTAACCTGTCTTTTACTTACTCTCCTCTATGTTCAGTTGTGATACTTTACCTGGCAGAATAGCACCCAATCCACTCCCAGGCCTGTGTACATGGCATTTCTGACAGCGCAGCACGGCTTCACTACTGCACTCAAATGTGAGCCTCGATGATGTGCTTAAGTCTCTGGAGTGTGACTTCAATCCACAACCTTCTGACTCAGACATAAGAGAGCTACCATTGAGCCACAGCTGACAGATAAAGCAGCTAATGCATTTTATACTTGTGAACCTCACACAGTACAAACGAGGCATTTGACTTTGCATGGAAACCCATAGTCATCCTCTCATTGCATGTTCACAGGTGTAATCCATTCTGCCCCTTGAGCCTGTTTCCACCATTCAATCAGAGTACCTTGAACAATTCCCAAGTTTTCACCTCTACAAAGGATTCAGAGAAAAATTGGATGAATGGACTTGAGGTATATATCAGCCATGGTTTAAATGAATGGCAAAACAGGCTCCTGGGACTGAATGACCTCCTCCTGTTTCTATGTACGAAGAGACCATTTTCAGTATTCGCCATTCTGTGAACATTTACAGCGCAGAAGAAAGCCATTGGGTCCATCTTTCTTTGCCAGGTCTTTGCTAGAGCAAATCAAAATGAGTTGCACTGAACTTTTCCTGTTGCTCTGAAATTCCTCTACTACAAATGTTTTTCTGCCCTTTCCTAAAATGGTGCAGTACTCTCTGCCTCAACTGTCCTTCTGGCAAAGCTTTCCATGCTCCAACAACTCCCAGACATTTCTCTTAACCCTAGTCCGCACTCTCAATCTGTTCTCTTCCTGGCCTTTCTTTCACTAAAAATAGCAAATGTAGGGTAACATGCTTCACTCTCTCCCAGTTGTTAGGAATAGCCATGTCGTGTGTCTAGATCAAAGTGTTTTCTGTTACTTTTGACGCTTGATTTGGGAAGCAACAGTTGAGTGAAGAACAATTCAGTTGTACTCATTCGTCATTTCTTTACCTTCATGGATTACTTGGTCACTGAGGCCTTAAGCAGTGAGAATTTTGAGATTCTTTTTTCAAAATGAATTTCTGACTCTTGTCTTTGAGGGGAAAGGGGGTTGTGGTTGAGGCTGGGAGCTTGGGCTTATTGGAGATTGAGCTGCATGCTGTAGTGGGGAAGAGGGCACGATTGATATTCTGAAATGATTATATCAGTTGAGTTGAAGAGTTTTCATCTTCCAATCCATCTTGTGAGGTGAAGATATCTAGAGATTCTTATTAGGTAATGATATCAAGGGAGATGGGTCGAAGATGGGTAAATGGATTTGAGGTACAGACCAGCCATAATCTTGCAGAATGCCCCGAACAGACTCGAGGGGTTAAATGGCCTACTCCTGTTCCTGAGAGGTAACTGGTTTGTAACAGCATCCTCCTTGACCTTTGAACTATTGTTTACCCTGGCACCATAAACCACAAGCCAGCGATGCACGTGATGATGACAATGTGTAAAAGTTTGATTCAGTTGTGATGCTCACTGATGTGTGCTTGCTGATGTGCAATTTTTTTTCCCCCCTCAGACCTGAAACATGTTGTTTACTTAGAAATAAAACTGTTGTACCATATCTTGTCAATAATAAAGCTGTTGCAGCTATGAAAATTGTGACAAGATTAATTTATTTAACAAGCGACACCTAAATTAACCCATCGTATTTGTACAAATGATTTATTTGTTTAATGTCACAATCTTGAAAAATGGATCTTTTGTCCATATATCTGTCACAGCTCTGCGATGTAGTAACAATTCAGTGCATCTAGTCACTGCCATTCTGTGTATAACAGTGAGTGTTTTAGTCAGTATCTAGTAAAAGTGTCACCCATTGAGAGTTATATTTATAGGTCTCTTCACCATTTGAGAATTTAAATTCAGTTTGAAAAAATTGGTATCAGTAAAAGTGGCCATGAAGTTATCGACTTATCGACCCAACTGGTTCACTGATGTTCTTTAGGGAACCAAGCCTGCTGTCTTAGCTGGTCTGGGCCTCTATGTAACTCCAGTCCCACATCAAGATGTGTGACACTTAACTGTTCCTCTGAAGTGATCAAGTGAGCTTCTCAGTAGTTCAAGAAGAAGTCCCAACACCACCACCTTCGAAAAACTGGGGATGAGCAATAAATGTCGGCCTTGCCAACAACGCCCACGTCCTGAGAACGAATTAAAAAGAAAACAGACCTGAAGATTCCAGGCTTGATTCGTAGTATATGCTGAGTTAGTTGGAGGTGGAGTATGAAATCCACAGTTTGTCCCAGTCCCCCCTCCACTGAGGGATGAAATCAGTTTCAGATCAATATTCAATAATATCTGCTGAAAACTGCGAGCACTGTCTTGATCTGGTTTGGTGTCAAGTTTTGTTTGATAATCGCTCCTGTGATGCGCCTTGGGACATAATACTATGTTAAAGGTGCTGTGTAAAATGCAAGATGATGTTGTCAAAGACCTTTACTTGCAACAAATTAAAGCCATTGAAACTTCCAGCAAAACAAGCTGCCATTGAGCCTTGTGGGCAAACCTCACAGTCACTGAGCCAACACTGTAATGATCAGTTAATTTAATTTCTGTTAAAGGTGGAGTGTTGGCCAGGACATGGGTAGAGCTCCCCTGCTCCTATGGCACCATGGAATCCGAAAGGGACAGGTAATTATTGACTAAGCTTCACAATGCATTGCTCCCTCAGCACTGCACTACAAGATCCGTCAAATAGCTCAAACCCCTAGACTGAAGCATGAGAGTGCTACCAACTATATAAATGAACATTTTTGTTGTCTAGGTAAACTTTAAGTTTGACACATTGATCTGAAATGTAGGAAATATGTAATCAAATATAAATCCAATCTGCGAGGTCTCATCAGATCTTAAGATGCATTTACAATGTAGCTACTGTGGTGTCTAAAACCACCAGTATGGGCTCTAACTGGGGGCAGAACCCAGTTTATATGCATTAACTTTTATTTGCGTAGCACCTTGTAACATAGAAGAGCACCCCAAGATGCTTCATAGAGTTGTAATCAGACAAAAAGGCTTGGAGGTAAAGGTGGTGAGATGAGGAAATGCAAACAAAAAGTGTGGGTTTTCAGGAGAGTCTTTTTGGAGGCGAGGAAGGTGGAGAGATGGGGGTGCGGGGTGGGGGCGGTGGGATTAGTGAGGGAATTAAAGAGCGAGGGCATATGTGACTGAAGGCACACTGTTGATGGTGGAGCAAAGTGAGAGGGGCTGCACATTGTTGTTCATATCTATTTATTTGAAAGATTAAAACTTTTAATTCACAAAGAAATTGCTTTATTAGATCTCCTCTGACCCTAGTAATAACATGATCAACCAAATCTGAGATGTTCTAAAATTATTTTTTTGCTCAACTTTTCCCCCCCTCCTTTGCTGAAGTTGCTGACCCCTTGCTGGGCTTTCCACAGGTGCCAAGTGGCATGAACAGGCAGGAAATTCCAGGCTGAGTGCCCTATTTTCCAGAGATGCATTCTTTCCAAGTGCCCTTCTCTGTTGGCAATGCAACATCTCTTAAATGCCACATAACCTAATAGTCACCGTGCTCTACATAACTGTGTAGATCCGAGCATTGGGAGTTCCAGATCAAACTTCACCTGTTTCCACTCTCATTTTGCTGTTACATCAAATATGGATCAGCAAAAACCATGATAATAAAGTACAAAGAACAACACAGCACAGGAATACTGTAGCATTCTTTTAATGTAAGTTAATTGTCGGGTAGTATGTAAATCCATAATTGGGGTCACTGCTTACAGTTTTCATTTCAATGTTCACTGAGTGCCTGGACATGTGCAGGACTGCATTCAACAGTTACTGGTCACCATTTTAAGCCTGGCAACAGCAGAAGCATTGTCTCTGTCTACATCCCATTGTGGGTGTCAACTGTGGCTCAGTGGCAGCACTCTCATCTCTGAGTCAGAAGGTTGTGAGTTTAAGTCCAGAAACTTCAGCACAAGATCTCAGCTGACACTTCAGTGTAGGGAAGTATACAGTAAATGGCAGAACCCTTAGGAGTATTGACAGGCAGAGAGATCTGGGCGTACAGGTCCACAGGTCACTGAAAGTGGCAACGCAGGTGGATAAGGTAGTCAAGAAGACATACGGCATGCTTGCCTTCATCGGTTGGGGCATAGAGTATAAAAATTGGCAAGTCATGCTGCAGCTGTACAGAACTTTAGTTAGGCCACACTTGGAATATTGCGTGCAATTCTGGTCGCCACACTACCAGAAGGACGTGGAGGCTTTGGAGAGGGTACAGAAGAGGTTTACCAGGATGTTGCCTGGTCTGGAGGCCATTAGCTATGAGGAGAGGTTGGATAAACTCGGATTGTTTTCACTGGCACGACAGAGGTGGAGGGGCAACATGATAGAGGTTTACAAAGTCATGAGTGGCATGGCCGGAGTGGATAGTCAGAAGCTTTTTCCTAGGGTGGAAGAGTCAGTTACTAGGGTACATAGGTTTAAGGTGCGAGGGGCAAAGTTTAGAGGGGATGTGCAAGGCAAGTTCTTTACACAGAGGGTGGTGAGTGCCTGGAACTTGCTGCCGGGGGAGGTGGTGGAAGCAGGTACGATAGCGACGTTTAAGAGGCATCTTGACAAATGCATGAATAGGGTGGGAATAGAGGGGTACGGTCCCCTGAAGTACAGAAGGTTTTAGTTTAGGCAGGCATCAAGATCGGCGCAGTCTTGGAGGGTTGAATGGCCTGTTCCTGTGCTGTACTGTTCTTTGTACTGAAAGGGTGCTGTATTGTCAGAGGTGCTGCCTTTTGAATGAGATGTTAAACCGAGGTCCTGTCTGCCCCCTCAGGCAGAGTAAAAGGTTTTATGGCAAAGAGTAGTGGAGCTCTTCCCAGTATTCTGGCCAGCATTTATTCCTCGACCAACATCAACAAAACAGATCATCTCATCACTATCACATTGCTGTTTATGGGATCTTGCTGTGCGCAAATTGGATATCGTGTTTCCTACATTATAACAGTGACTACATTTCAAAAGTACTTTATTGACTGTAAAGTGTTCTGGGACATCTTGAGGTTATTATAGATGCTGTATAAATGGAAGTTTTTTAAAATCTCATACCCATTGCTTGACTGTTCAGAAGGAACCAAATGTTGAACTTACTGGGCCTGGATGGTATAGGGCTTAGATGCTGTACTTGTGGGGTTGCTCAGGTTGAATCAAATATTGCACCAGCCAATCAAGCTTAATGGGTGTCTGAATGCCCTTGTCCCTCTGGGCAAATCCTGCCAGCATGAGTTCTGATATAAGGAAGCTTGTGGGTCAATCCCTCTGGTTATGGTGGTTATATAGGATGGACCCTGAATTGGCAGATGCTGCTAGTTGACTCTCTCATCATTCTGAAAGGCCTCTCTGCTTACAGGGAGTCAGCAACCCACGAGGCTCACTCTGTGTCACCATATATGGACATCCTGGGTTGCAGGATTTATGTTCAAAAGGTCCTCAAAGTACATATGGCTTGTCTCCAAGTAGACTGGGCAACTTAATTATCTCAGGGAACCACTGCTGCAGTCTGTAGCTACATCTTCCCCGAGTCTCCTTTTTTTTGAGCCTTGATAACTAGATGCAATACTGCAACATGAAGTAAATGTCCGGTTGGATGCAGCTGCAACAACACTCGATGCTCAACACCATCCAGGACAAAAGCAATCCGCTTGATCTGCAGTCTGTCCACAACGGTAAACACTTACTTCCTCCAGCACCGGCGCACTGTGGCTGCAGTGTGTGCTATTTACAGGATACACTACTGCAACTTGCCAAGGCTTCTTCAACAGCAACTCCCAAACCCACGACCTTCACCACCAGAAACAACATGAGCAGCAGGTGCACAGGAACATCAACTCCAAGTTGCAAACCATTCTGACTTGGAAGTAGATTGTCAGTTCTTCATCGTCGCTGGGTCAAAATCTCTGAACTTCCTACCCACAGCACTGTGGGAGTATCTTCACATAGACTGTAGTGGATCGTCTTCTCAGAATAACTCGGGATGGGCAATAAATACCCCCTGATGCCCACATCCTGTGAATAAATAATGAAAAAAAAGTGTTTACCTCAATATCCAAGTCTATAATATTTTATTATTATCAGATGGCCTGGTTAAATATTACTTACTGACCATTGGAATGACCTAGCGGTTGAACCATATAATTCCTTGAAGATTTAAGTGGATAACACCATTAAAAGAGCCAATAGCAATTAGTGTTTTACAGATAGCAGCATGATAAATGTGTACAAAACATTTGTTCGTACATAGTTAAAGAGTTAAAAGACATCAAAACCATCGTGAGTCTGCAATGCAGATTCCCCAGGATGATGCCTGGGATGAGAACTTATAATTTTGAGAAAACATTTGAGACGTTTAGACTAATTACACTGGAACAGCGAAGGCTAAGAGAAGATTTAATGGAGGGTTTTTATAGGGTGAACAGGGAAAGAGCATTTTGTCAGGTTGGGGAGTCAGTGACGAGGGCTGGAATCTTACGTTGGGCAGGAGGTCCTGCCAACCAGCCAAAAAGTTGGGGGCATGCCCACTTATGCCAGATCTGGGGCGCTATGCCAGGATTTTACGCAGGATATCCTGTCTCCGCGGGCTGCCAGCCAATCAGCGGGCCGGCAGATCTCAGTCCCAGTAGCACCACTGCGAGAGGTGGCCACTGCTGGGACTGCACCCAGCTTCAGCAGCAAGAGGGACGCCAGCATGGAAACAAGGTAAGTGTCTGGGGCCTCGCCTCAGAGTGTTGTGTTGTGGGGGCAGTTGGTCCATTGCAGCGGGGGTGGGAAGGCGACGGGAGCAGCAACTCCCACCTCCCCCCCCCCCGCCGCCACCAGCCCGCTCCTGCGAGGTGGTGGAGGGGGGGGTGTGTGGGGGTGGCGTAAGATTCCGGCTGAGGTGTCAACAATTTATAATTGCCCCTAAGAAAGTTAGGGAAGTGGTTTAGGGGTAATTTCTTGTAGACAGCTGTCGGAGACTGGAATGCTTTGCACAAGGAAACATCCATCTGAAAGAGCAGATGGGGCCTTGGATTAACATTTCATCCAAAAGGTAGCACCTCCAACAGTGAAGCACTCCCTCAGTACTACACTGGAGCATCTGCCTGGATTCTGCGCTTAAATCTCTGGAGGGAAAATTTGAACTCTTAGCCTTCTAATTCAGAGGCAAGAATGCTACCAACTGAGCCACAGCAGACATCTGAAAGCATGCTAACTGCTGTGACACTGCAGTCTCACCCTTCAGTTTTGGGAGTCTTGCTTTGGTCATTATTAAATCCTGTGTAATATAATGTCCTAATTAATGTATTTTGACAGTTATTTGCTCTGTGTGATTTTCTATCTCTCCTTGCGATACCACTGTGCTTGCTGTGCTGATTAGCAGGGAGGCACTTAAGTAAAGAGAAGCCATATTAACCACTGTCAAAACTCCAGTTAAGTAAAAGCTTAATACGGTTCGACCTCCTCGTTCTAGATTTATTGACTTTTGTCAAATGCTACAGTGTTTGCTGAGATTCTCGAGCTGCTGCTACAGGATAAGTATTGATTAAGTGGAGTGGTGTTGTTTACTGCCCCTCACTGAACTCATTTCTCCATTGACTCTGTACATTTGATTAGTCTCCTCCAGTTTCAATCAAAAGGTAGGATTTAGCATTTGTATCAAACTAGAATTACATAGAACTCCCCACGAGCCTCCTCCCACCCTACTTCATCTCACCCTACCAACATATCCTTCTATTCCTTTCTCCCTCATATATGTATCTCGCTTCCCCTTAAATGCATCTAAGCTATTCACTCAACTACTCTGTGTGGTAGCAAGTTCCACATTCTAACTACTCACTGGGTAAGTAAGTTTCTCCCGAATTCTCTATTGGATTTATTAGCGACTATAGAGAATTCCCCTGGTTTTGAACTCTGGTCAAAGCTCAGTCTTTTTTTCTAGAGAAAAGAGCCTGTTTTCTGTTTTCCTCATAGTTACAACTTATCAGTTCTGGTATGTTATCTGTTTAAATTTGTCTTGAAACTTCTCCAGTGCCTCTACCGGCTTAAAGACACTCACTTCTTACAGAGCGAGAGCAGCCTTGTTTAGATTATCACAGATGGCATGAAGATAAGCACCTGCTGAAGGTTTAATTTGGAATGTTAGAGTGAAACAGCAAGAGGTGCCGGTCCAGCCAACAGTATGAGAATTATATATAATTTTTTGTTAAAAGCGAAATACTGCAGATGCTGGAAATCTGAAATAAAAACAAAATGCTGGAAATACTCAGCAGGTCTGGCAGCATCTATGGAGAGATAAATGGAGTTAACGTTTTGAGTTGGATATGACTAGATGCTGAGTATTTCCAGCACTTTTTGTTTTCATTATCTTTTTTTGAGGTGTCCACATCAGATCAAGTGACATGCCTGGAACAAGATGGAAAAGATCACTCGACCTTGACACACCACAGAAGTAGAAAGCTCACTGATATACAGATTCTATGGCCTCGGCCTTCGAAATTAAGACCCCTTGATTCCACTTCTTCAGACATGTGTGCACTGCATTCACCCTTAACCCCAGCCTGTTTCTCACCTACAACAACTTGCATTTATATAGGGCTGGAGGAGGTTACAGAGATGGGGAGGAGCAAGGCCATGGAGGGATTTGAACAAAAGGATAAGAATTTTAAAATCGAGGCCTTGCCAGACTGGGAGACAAGGTCAGCAAGTATAGGGGGATGGACGAACAGGATTTAGTGAGTTCAGATACAGACAGCAGATTTTTGCATGAACTCAAGGATGCAAATCTACAGAGGGCAATCTACATGCTACCCCTCAGCGACATCACCTGAAGACATGTGAGATTCCACAAGTACGCTCGCGATTCCCAGCTCTACTTCACCATCACTTTAAGCCCTTACACCGTCTCTGATCTGTCACACTGCTTCTCTGACATCCAGTACTGGATGGAAATTTCCTCCAGGTGAATAATGGAAAAAGCCATTGTCTTTAGTCCCCACCACCGACTCTGTTCCCTAGCTACTGACTCCCTGGTAACTGTCTGAGGCTGAACCAGACTGTTCACAACCTTGGTGTCCTATTTGAATCTAAGTGGAGCTTCTGACCCTGTATCCTCTCCATTAGCAAGACCACCTACTTCCATTGATTGTCTGCACCCCTGCCTCAACCCATCTTGTTTTAAGGCATTCCTTCATTGTCACTGGGTCAAAATCTTGGAACTCCCAAGCTAACAGCACTGTGGAATGTGTAATAAATGCTGGCCTTGCCAATGACACCCACATCCCATGAACGAATAAAAAAAAATCTGTATCAGTGACTTTGATGAGGGAACTGAGTGTAATGTTTGCTGATGATACAAAGCGAGGTGAGAAAGTAAGCTGTGAAGAGGAAGCAGAAGCTGCAAAGGGATATAGACCAGTTAAGTGACTGAGCAAAAAGATAGCAGATGGAATGTAATGTGAGAAGTGTGAAATTATTCACTTTGGTTGGAAAAATGGAAAAACAGAATAGTTTTTAAAAGGTGAGAACTTAGCAAATGTTGGCATGCAAAGGGATTTGTGGTCCTTGTATACGAGGCACAGAAAATAATTAGGAAGGAAAATGGTATGTTAACTTTTATTACAAAGAGCTTGGAGTATACAAGTAAGGAAGCCTTGCTGCAATTATGTAGGGCCTTGGTGAGACCACATCTGGAGTACTGTGTACAGTTTTGGTCTCCTTCCATAAGGAAAGATACACTTGCTTTGGAGGGGCTGCAATGAAGGTTCACTAGATTGCTATCCTATGAGGAGAGTTTGAGTAGAATGGGCCGATATTCTCTGGAGTTCATAAGAGGTGATCTCGTTGAAACATATAAGATTCTTCGAGTACTTGACAGAGTAGATGCTGAGAGGCTGTTGCCCCAGCTGGAGTGTCTAGGCTAGGGCATTTTAGTATCAAGATAAGGAGGTGGCCATTTAGGAAATAGATGAGGAGAAATTTCTGTACTCAGCAGGTTGTGAATCTTTGGAATTCTTTACCACAGGGGGCTGTGGATGCTCAGTCGATGAGTATATTCAATATGAGATTGATAGATTTTTTGGGGCACCATGAGAATCAAAGGATATGAGGATAGGGCAGTAAGGTGGAATTATGTAGAATTTCAGCCATGATCTTATTGAATGGTGGAGCAGATGTGAAGGGTTGTAAGACCTCCTCCTGCTCCTATTTTTTTATTCATGGGGTGTGAGTGTCACTTGCAAGGTCAGCATTCATTGCCCATCCCCAAGTGCCCTTGAGAAGGTGGTGGTGACTCGCTTTCTTGAACCACTGGAGTCCAAGTGGTATAGGTACACCCACAGTGCTGTTAGGGAGGGATTTCCAGGATTTTGAGCCAGCGACAGTGAAGGAACAGCAATATAGTTTTGAGTCAGGATGGTGTGTGACTTGGAAGGGAACTTGCAATTGGTTGTCTTCACGTGCGCCAGCGGCCTTTGTTTGTCTAGGTGGTAGAGGTCTCAGGTTTGGAAGATGCTGTCAAAGAAAGCACCTTATCTTGTATTCTTTTTCCATCTCACTCATGTACGTATCTAGCTTTCCTTAAACTCATCTATGCTATTCACCTCACCTCCTCCTTGTGGCAGCGAGTTCCACATTTTTCTCTTTGGTTAAAAAATTTCTCCGGAATTCCCGACATGGATGGTGCTGAGTTTCAGACTTCTCCCACAACTGAAGGGCCTGCAGGTAAATGGTTCATTATTTGCATCACATTCTTCCACCAAACATACATCAATGGCCAAAGGCAGCTGCTGATTAATAGGAAAGCGTCTCACTAGCTTATACAGAATATATTTTATTGATGAGGCTGTGTTGGAGCTGAGGAGGAACTGGCACACGGTGCGCTAAAGCAGGTCCCTGAAAGTCAATGAAATGACATCAGAAGCATTATTGTAACAATTAACACCTTGCGATGATCTATGTTATTGCACATGAATAGATTTGGGATTTTAAGCACTGAAAGACTATTAACTGCTGAATATAAACAGCAGCAGGTGGTTGCCATCTATCAAACTGTCCACAAACATTGTTTGTTATTACAATTTAAATATCAGAGGAAAATTCAGAATGATAACATCTCTTTTTTTTGCTTACATCTCATCCATTTTCTCTCTTTCCCCTTGCTGAAGTTGCCAGCTTCTTGGTTGGAGTGTAGGTTCCACAGGCTTTAGCTGCCCTAAGTGGCCCATACCTCAGCTGATAACTGCAGGGTGTAGGAAGGTGGGGAGCAACTGGATGGATTCTAATCAGGAGTAGGAACCCTACCTTCCCAGCTACTCCTAGCCTGATTTCAGATCTGCTAATGCAAGGCACTCTCCCATTGTAAGCCTCTCGCAGGCCTCTCTCCCTTTCCAGGCCCCTCTATCTTTCCAGGCTGACACAGGCCTCTCCACTTTTCCAGGCCCGACCCAGGCCTTTCCACTTTTCCAGGCCCGACCCAGGCCTCTCCACTTTTCCAGGCCCGACCCAGGCCTCTCCACTTTTCCAGGCCTGACCCAGGCCTCTCCACTTTTCCAGGCCCGACTCAGGCCTCTCCACCTTTTCCAGCCTCTCCACCTTTTCCAGCCTCTCCCCCTTTCTGGGCCCAGACCTGGTCTGTCTTCCTTTGCAAGCATCTCCTATGTCTTTCTTCCTTTCCAGGCCTCTCTCTGGGCTCTACCAGCTGCTGTTATTGCAGCTCTGGCCTTATCAGTGGTTTAAGCACTGCAGCACTTGAGGACTGGTGTCAAGTAGGGGCAGCACAGTGGCGCAGTGGTTAGCACCGCAGCCTCACAGCTCCAGGGACCCGGGTTCGATTCCGGGTACTGCCTGTGTGGAGTTTGCAAGTTCTCCCTGTGTCTGCGTGGGTTTTCTCCGGGTGCTCCGGTTTCCTCCCACAAGCCAAAAGACTTGCAGGTTGATAGGTTAATTGGCCATTATAAATTGTCACTAGTATAGGTAGGTGGTAGGGAAATATAGGGACAGGTGGGGATGTTTGGTGGGAATATGGGATTAGTGTAGGATTAGTATAAATGGGTGGTTGATGTTCGGCACAGACTCGGTGGGCCGAAGGGCCTGTTTCAGTGCTGTATCTCTAATCTAATCTAATCTAATCTAAGTGGTAGAGACACTTACAAATAAATATCTAAAAAGGCTAATGGTATGTTAGCCTTTGCCTAAAATACAAAGTGGTAGAAATTATGTTACAGTTGTTTAATGCTCTGATCAGACTCCATCTGGAGTATTATTCAATTGTGGGCACCACACCTCAGGGAGGTTGCACTGGCCTTAGAGCGGATGCTGTGTCGGTTCACTAGAATACTATCAGGGATTATAGTGTTAAATTATGAGAGGTTGTCTCGACTATTCTTGTATTCCCTCGAGTATAGAAGATTAAGGGGTGATCTAATTGAGATGTATAAGATGATTAAAGGATTTGAAAGGATAGATAGCAAAAAACTATTTCCTCTGCTAGGAGAGACCAGAACAAGAGGGCATAACCTTAAAATTAGAGCTCGGCTATTCAGGAGTGATGTCAGGAAACACTTCTTCACACAAAGAGTACTGAAAATCTGGAACTCAAAAAGATATTGAGGCTGGGGGGGGTCAATTGAAAACTTCAAAACTAAGATTGATAGATTTTTGTTAGGTAAAGGTATTAAGGGATATGGGAGCCAGGCGGGTAGATCGAGATATGATATACAAATAAGCCTTGGTCTGCCATGGCACAGGCTTGAAGGGCTGTCTCCTCCTGTTCCTAATTTTCCGAACCTCAAAACAGCAGATGTCCGAGCTGAGTTGCTCCCCGTGTACATTTATTCTCCGCCAGTACTTCCTCACAATGCAAAGAATCCTCGGTACACAGGAGGATTAATTAGTTTCTACAACTTCGAGCTGCCCATGGTATTTGGCTAAAATGTCAGCAAAAGTTCAAAAGTGACGTGTTGGAGCCCAATGGGATAATAAGTTGCCTCCAATACAAATAATATTACCGGTCAGCGACTGGGAAGAATCCATCACAAATATATATGTGTATATAAAAAAAACCTGCAAGGATCGCAGAGGCAGTAGGATTAATAAAACCAGTGTTAATTAATTAAATGTTGTTTCCTCTCTCTTCCTTACAAAAACACAACCACTGTGCGCCTGGATCTTCGCTCCATTTGCAGGGATGCCTGCATGGTTGACACTGAATGATCTGCAGAAGCAGCCATCTAGTAATCTCCTCAGTCATTTCCCTACTTTACAGTAGTGGCTACACTTCCAAAGTATTTAATTGGGCGTGAGGTTGGCAAAGGCATCAGATAAATACAAGTTCGTTCTTCTTTCGCGGGATGTTGATTTGAAAAAAAATGAAGATGGTCCCTTGAGCTCGGCGGCTCAGCTGATTGGTCACGTGGCAAGCGTACTTGGATTTCCTCATCTCCGGCTCGCCTCGCTCTCCGTGTGATTGGAAGCCAGCGACTCCAGCTCCCACTCGGGCTGGTGGAAGTGGATGCTGTACTTTCTTGCCCATCTGGCAAACACGTGCTTCTCCGTGATGAACCGATGGTGGCTCCCCTTGCGCCCGAGTTCGTGCGAGATGTACATCGTGCATTCATCAATTCCCGATGGCTCGTAGTAATGGTACGGTACAGAACGGTGATTGGGGTCCCTAAATAAGAAATAAAAAGTCATTGCGTTGCTTATGCCATCTTCCGGTATTATGACAATGACTACACTTCAAAAGTATTTCATTGGCTGTAAAGTGCTTTGGGACATTCTGAAGCTGTGAAAGGTGCTGTAGAAATATTTCCTCATCAAAGTTGCTTTGTATATTGTCAAACCGGTCCAGCATAGTCTAATTCAGTTTTCCTCCCCTTCCAAAGCAGCCGACTCTACCCTAGTGCTGGTTGTCTTCTAGAACCTTGCCCAAGTGGCTATACATTATTGGGTACATTCCACTGAGAGCTTTGACAGCAGTATGCACCAACCTCCACTTTCTGTGGCTCAGTGGGTTGAATTCTTGCCTTCTGAGATGTTTAGTTTAGAGATACAGCACTGAAACAGGCCCTTCGGCCCACCGAGTCTGTGCCGACCATCAACCACCCATTTATACTAATCCTACACTAATCCCATATTCCTATCACATCCCCACCTGTCCCTATATATTTCCCTACCACCTACCTATACTAGGGGCAATTTATAATGGCCAATTAACCTATCAACCTGCAAGTCTTTGGCATGTGGGAGGAAACCGGAGCACCCGGAGGAAACCCACGCAGACACAGGGAGAACTTGCAAACTCCACACAATGTAAGTTTGTGGGTTCAATTCCCCTTCCAGAGAATAGCAGTACTGAGAGAGTGCTATGTTGTTGCAGCTGCTGTCTTTTGGATGAGGCATTAAAAAGAGGGCCAGTCGGATGGATGTAAAAGATCCCATGGCACTATTCAACAAATAGCAGGGGAGTCCTGGCCAATATTTATCCATCAAGCAACATCATGGGAACAGATTACCTGCTCATTATCACATTGCTATTTGTGGAGCTTGCTGTGTGTAAATTGGCTGTTGCATTTCCTACATTACAACAGTAAGCACTTCATTGGGTGTAAAATATTTTGGAATATCGTGAGGTTGTGAAAGTCTTTAGTTCTTCCAAGTCATGGAGGTCACTGGATATCCTCAGAATGAGGAATCCTATCTGATTATCCCCCTCTTTAAACTGGGACTGCTGAAGCTATCAGTACCATCCTTACCATCATCCTGACGAAGAGAATCTCTGACTGACCTGGGAGGCCCTAGCGGCCTATATGGCTCGGCAATTAAGTGCCTTACCTACGGGAGCCTTGAGCAACAGCTCTTAAGTCATTGTTTGCCTGATAGGCTGTCCAGGAAAGAAAATAGTTGCATTTATGCAGTGTTTCTCATGACCGCCAGATGTCCCAAAACGCTTTACAGCCAATGAGTATCCTTGAGGGAAGGAAACAATTTTTTATTCATTTGTGTGATGTGAGCATTGCTGGTAAAGTCAGCATTTAATGCCCATCCCTCATCATCCCACACCAATGTGATGGACTCTTCCTGGCCCTGTGAAATGGTCTAGCAAGCCTCTCAGTTGCATCTAGGATAACTAGAGATGGGCAATAAACACCAACCTTGCCAGTGATGCCCACAACCCGATAACAAATGCATCACCTCCTTCTCTCGGGCTTGATTCACTAAATTCTGGGATGTAGTTTCTCCATCCTGATCAATGCACCTCTAGTGCTGTCTACTCTATGTCAGAATTTATAGAATCATAGAATGGTTACTGCATAGAAGGAGGCCATTCAGCCCACCATGTCCATGCCAGCTCTCTGCAGGAGCAACTTTGGTAGCCCCCACGCCCTGCCTTTTCTCCGTCGCCCAGCAAACTTTTTCTCTTCAGATAATTATCCAATTCCCTTTTGAAAGCTACAATTGAACCTGCCTCCACCACACTCCCAGGCAGTGCATTCCAGATCTGAACCACTCGCTGTGTAAAAAAGCTTTTCCTCATGTCGCCATCCGTTCTTTTGCCAATCACTTTAAATCGGTGTCCTCTGTTTCTTGACGTTTCTGCCAATGGGAACAGTTTCTCTCTATCTACTCTGTCTAGACCCTCATGATTTTGAACACCTCTATCAAATCTCCTCTCAACCTTCTCTTCTCTAAGGAGCTTCTCCAATCTATCCTCGTAACTGAAGTCCCTCAGCCCTGGAACCATTCTTGTAAATCTTTTCTGCACTCTCTCCAAAGCCTTCACATCCTTCCTAAAGTGTGGTGCCGAGAATTAGAATTTGAAGCTAAGCCAGAAGCAATCTATAAACAAGAAGTCCTCTTACATATTATACTTCTCACAATAAAGGTTTCAGGTAATCTATACATTTGTTGGTTCCCAAAATTGAGTAAGAAAAGACCTAAAGCTTCTAAAAGGACAGTCTCTGGGTGGTTATGTTGCCATGTGGCTGAAGTCTACAGTTTGCCAATCAATACTTGTGACCAATTTGGAATTCACATTTGTACTACGGAAATGCTTTTATCACAGAGGTCTCCAGGGGACTGCTACAAGTTTATCTTTTGATTTGCCTTCTACCATTCACCTGTCTACCTTGGATTGTTTTATTTATATCTCCACGATGGCAGAATGAAGGGCATGTTAACGTCAAAGAAACTGAACCTGAATCTTAGGAAAAGATTACAGAGGTGCTGCATTTTGTCATCTATGGTTATATGCCTCAGAGACATGGACAACAAACAGCGATAATTGATAAGCTGAATGCATTCAAGATGTGGACAAATTGGAGGATGTTCTGCATATCCTACACAGACAGAAAAACTAATGAGGAAGTGCTAGAAATGGTTGGAGAAAAGAGGAATTTAGTGCATAACGACAAAGAGAGAACAATACAATATTTTGGTCACATCATTAGAGAAGAAGGTAGACAGAGACAATAACTGGAAGAAAAGATCAATGGAAAATGTAGGAGAGGAAAGCAGAGGAGAAAATGGATGAGGGATGTAATGGACTGGATGCAGTTGACCCATGCGGAATGTGTAAGGACAGCACAAGACAGACAGAAGTGGAGATCTATGGCTGTCAACCTTCTGGGAAGAAGATGACACCAACGAGCGAACCAACGATGGAAGACTTCAGTGATTCAAAAGGCCAACTTGCTTTTACTTGGTAGTTTTTTCAAAATGCTCCATCAGTATTAACTTAGTCGTTATTACCCTCGCCTCTGAGTGAGAAGGTTGTGGGATCAAACTCTGCTCCAGGATGTAGAACTATAGCATGGTTACAACACAGAAGACCATTTGGCCCATCATGTCCATGCCTCCTCTCTGCAAGGACAACTCAGTTAGTCCTTTTCCCTGCAGTCCTGCAAATTTTTTCTCTTAAGATGCTTATCCAATTCCCTTTTGAAAGCCATGATTGAATCTGCCTCCACCACATTCTCAGGCAGTGCATTTCAGATCCTAACCACTTGCTACATAACGTTTTTCCTCACTTTGCCTCTGCTTCTTTTGCCAATCACTTTAAATCTGTGTCCTCTGGCTCTTGGCTGTTCTACCAATGGGAACTATTAAATCTCCTCACAACCTTCTCTTTAAAGAGAACAGCCCAGCTTCTCCAATCTATCCACATAACTGCAGTCTTTCATCCTCAGAACCATTCTCATGAATCTTTTCTGCACTATCTCCACTGCCTTCACATCTTTCCGAAAGTGTGGTGTCCAGAATTGGATACAATATTCCCGTTGAGGCCGAACCAATGTTTTACAAAGGTTCACCAAAACTTCCTTGCTTTTGTACTCTGTGCCTATATTTATAAAGTCCTGGATCCCGTATGCCTTATTAACCGCTTTCTCAACCTGTCCTACCACAATCAATGTACAAAAGCAAAATACTGCAGATGTGGGAAATCTGAAATAAAAACAGAAAATGCTGGCAACACGCAGCAGGTCTGGCAGCATCTGTGGAGAGAGAAACAGAGTTAACGTTTCACGTCTGTGACCTTTCATCAGAACCTTTAGAATTGTATCCTTTCTTTTATAGCAGCCTGTCTACGTCCTCTTGAAGTCTATCACTATCCTCTTCATAATACTTCCAAGTTTTGTGTTATCTGTAAATATTGAAATTGTACCCTGTATACCCCAGTCTAGGTCATTAATATAGATCAAGAAAAGCAGGGGTCCTAATACCAAGCCCTGGGGAATCCTACTGTATACTTTCCTCCTGACTGAATGACAGGAAACAGAGAGTAGTGATTAATGGATGTTTTTTAGACTGGAGGAAAGTTTGTAGTGGAGTTCCCCAGGGGTCGGTTTTAGGACCCTTGCTTTTCCTGACATATATTAATGGCCTAGACCTTGGTGTACAGGGTACAATTTCAAAATCTGCAGATGACACTGTCGTGCTAGGCCCCCACCTGCCAAGAATGAGTCACATTAATTTTGTCATGAACATTGATTTTAAATTTATGCCGGAGCAAGGAAATGACTTGTTAAACAGATCAGCCATGGCTGGAAAATACATTTGCATATTAACAGATGGTGCCTGGAAGGACAAAGGACCATTCCTTGACACATTCAACCCACAATGGACCTTGATCACCAGGTATGGTGTGCAAGAGGAGAATTCCAGAGACTGCTAAGGTGATACAATCCAAGACTGGTTAGACCAGCTGGTCACATGACTAACTGGCTATTCCAGGGTCTTTTGAACTAGCCACAGACAGTTGGAACTGAGAAAGACTATTTGCTCCTGGACTGAGAAGATCTCTCCTGTCTGCTCCCATCTTTCTCACAAGCCTCTAAATCCACTGACGACACATGAAGCCCAAGACAGAAAAGTCTCCTGCAACGAACAAGGTTTAAGAAGAATACTGAGCCCCAACGAAAAGCAAGAACTACCTACAATCAAAGACTCTACAGTGAGCTCGAAGAACCATAACAAAAACTCTTCAGATATTGTCTCAAACATTTCCACTTTATTTTTTCTTCTGCTCTTTTCTGTCTCTATTTGCATGTGTGTATCGTGTATGCATGCTAGCGTGGGCACATCGTGTATCCGTAGGCATCAACCGAATTCGAGTTTAAGTTCAATAAATTTCAACTTTTCTTCTTTAAACCTAAGTAAACTGGTTTGTGCTGGTTTCTTTGCATTATAATTGGAAAGTAGTGAACAAGGATTCACCAAGGGGAGCAAAAACAGTGTGTTTAAAATTAAACCCTGTTATGGTAAGACCAGGTGAAGACTGAGAAGGACTCCCAAACACCTTTCTCACCTGGCCTTAACAATATGAAACTTGGAAGCATTGTGAACTGTGAGGAGGATAGTGTAGAGACTCCAAAGGTCATGGGCAGGCTGGTGGATTGGGCAGACAAGTGGCAGATGACATTTAATGCAGAGAAGTGTGAAGTGATTCATTTTGGTAAGAAGAATGTGAAAAGACATTATAAAATAAAGGGTGCAATTCGAAAAGGGGTGCAGGCGCAGAGGCACCTGGGTGTATGTGTGTGTAAATAATTGAAGGTGGCAGGACAGATTAATAACACTGGAACATAGAACATAGAACAGTACAGCACAGTACAGGCCCTTCGGCCCACGATGTTATGCCGAACCTTTAACCTACTCTAAGATCAAACTAACTACCTACCCTTCAATCTACTATCAGCCATGTACCTATCCAAGAGTTGCTTAAATGCCCCTAATGTATCTGCTTCTACTACCACCGCTGGCAGCGCATTCCATGCACCCACCACTCTCTGTGTAAAGAACCTAACTCTGACATCTCCCCGAAACCTTCCTCCGATCACCTTAAAATTATGCCCCCTGGTGATAGCCCTTTCCACCCTGGGAAAAAGTCTCTGACTATCCACTCTATCTATGCCTCTCATCATCTTGTACCCCTCTATCAAGTCACCTCTAATCCTTCTTCGCTCCAATGAGAAAAGCCCTATCTCCCTCAATCTTTCTTCGTAGGACATGCCCTCCAGTCCAGGCAGCATCCTGGTAAATCTCCTCTGCACCCTCTCTAAAGCTTCTACATCCTTCCTATAATGAGGCGACCAGAACTGAACACAATATTCCAAGTGTGGTCGAACCAGGGCCTTATAGAGCTGCAGCATAACCTCGCGGCTCTTAAACTCAATCCCCCTGTTAATGAAAGCCAACACACCATACGCCTTCTTAACAACCCTATCAACTTGGGTGGCAACTTTGAGCGATCTATGGAAATGGACCCCAAGATCCCTCTGTTCCTCCACACTACCAAGAATCCTGTCTTTAAGCCTGTATTCCGCATTCAAATTCGACCTTCCAAAATGAATCACTTCACACTTTTCCAGGTTGAACTCCATCTGCCACTTCTCAGCCCAGCTCTGCATCCTGTCAATGTCCCGTTGCAACCTACAACAGCCTTCCACACTATCCACAACTCCAGCAACCTTCGTGTCATCGGCAAACTTGCTAACCCAGCCTTCCACTTCCTCATCCAAGTCATTTATAAAAATCACAAAGAGCAGAGGTCCCACAACAGATCCTTGTGGAACACCACTGGTCACCAAGCTCCATGCTGAATACTTTCCATCTACTACCACCCTCTGACTTCTATGGGCCAACCAATTTTGTATCCAGACAGCCAACTTTCCCTGAATCCCATGCCTCCTTACTTTCTGAATGAGCCTACCATGGGGAACCTTATCAAACGCCTTGCTAAAATCCATATACACCACATCCACTGCTCTTCCTTCATCAATGTGTTTTGTCACATCTTCAAAGAATTCAATAAGGCTTGTGAGGCATGACCTGCCCCTCACAAAGCCATGCTGACTGTCTCTAATCAAACCATGCTTTTCCAAATAATCATAAATCCTGTCTCTCAGAATCCTCTCCAATAATTTGCCCACTACTGACGTAAGACTGACTGGTCTATAATTCCCAGGGTTATCCCTATTCTCTTTCTTGAACAAGGGAACAACATTTGCCACCCTCCAATCATCGGGTACTACTCCAGTGGACAGTGAAGACGCAAAGATCATCGCCAAAGGCGCAGCAATCTCTTCCCTTGCTTCCCGTAATATCCTTGGGTATATCCCGTCTTGCCCCGGGGACTTATCTGTCCTCATATCATTCAAAATTTCCATCACATCCTCCCTCTTAACCTCAACCTGTTGGAGCATTTCAGCCTGTTCCACGCTGTCCTCACAAACGACCAGGTCCCTCTCACTAGTGAATACTGAAGCAAAGTATTCATTTAGGACCTCCCCTACCTCCTCCGACTCCAGGCACAATTTCCCTCCACTATCCCTGATCGGCCCTACTCTCACTCTGACCATCCTCTTGTTCCTCACATAAGTGTAGAACGCCTTGGGATTTTCCTTAATCCTACCCGCCAAGACTTTTTCATGTCCCCTTCGAGCTCTCCTAAGTCCATTTTTCAGTTCCTTCCTGGCTACCTTGTAACCCTCTCGAGCCCTGTCTGATCCTTGCTTCCTCAACCTTAAGTAAGCTTCCTTCTTCCTCTTGACTAGCTGTTCCACATCTCTTGTCATCCAAGGTTCCTTCACCCTACCATCCCTTCCCTGCCTCATCGGGACAAACCTATCCAGCAGTCGCAGCAAGTGCTCCCTAAACAACCTCCACATTTCTGTCGTGCATTTCCCTGAGAACATCTGTTCCCAATTTATGCTCCCCAGTTCCTGCCTAATAGCATTGTAATTCCCCTCCCAATTAAATATTTTCCCATCCCGTCTGCTCCTGTCCCTCTCCATGACTATAGTAAAGGTCAGGGAGTTGTGATCACTATCACCGAAATGCTCTCCCACCGAGAGATCTGCCACCTGGCCTGGTTCGTTGCCAAGCACCAAGTCCAACATAGTCTCCCCTCTAGTCGGCCTATCTACATATTGAGTCAGGAAACCTTCCTGGACACACCTGACAAAAACTGCTCCATCCAAACTATTTGCACTAAGGAGGTTCCAATCAATATTAGGGAAGTTGAAGTCACCCATGACAACAACCCTGTTACTTCTGCACCTTTCCAAAATCTGCCTCCCAATCTGTTCCTCCATGTCTCTGTTGCTATTGGGGGGTCTATAGAAAACTCCCAATAAAGTGACTGCTCCTTTCCTGTTTCTGACTTCCATCCATACTGACTCAGTAGACAAACCCTCCTCGACGACCTCCCTTTCTGCAGCTGTGATACTATCCCTGATTAACAATGCCACTCCCCCACCTCTTTTACCTCCCTCCCTATTCCTTTTGAAACATCTAAACCTCGGAACATCCAACATCCATTCCTGCCCCTGTTATATCCACGTCTCCGTAATGGCCACAACATCATAGCTCCAAGTACTGAGGGAAGCGTCCCTCATTTCCCACATAGCGCAGGAGGAGCAGATCACGGGGCTGAGCTCTCCTGCCATGACTTACCCTTAGGTTAATTAGTTACTCCCTTAATTAAAAAATATTAATTATACTAGGGGCCTTGTTCTACCCACTTCAATCTAAAGTGCTTCAAAAAAAAACTTTAGTAGTACTCACCTTATCACCAGAGATTTTTTCCTACAAAAAAAACAACTTTCCCCTTTTCTTTTAAGATATTCTAACAGCTGGTACTCACCAACTGATCACCTTGCAGCTCTCCTCTGACGTCACTGTTTGCATTTTTTTTCAAAACTCTGGCGCGCTGGAAGAGGTTCGACTGCTCTCACACAGGTCCGCTCTGCTCCTCTCCCGGAAGTTAATCTTCAGCTGCTTCATCAATGACCTTCCTTCAATCATAAGGTCAGAAGTGGGGATGTTCGCTGATAATTGCACAATGTTCAGCACCATTCGTGACTCTTCAGATACTGAAGCAGTCCGTATGGAAATGCAGCAAGATCTGAACAATATCCAGGCTTGGGCTGATAAGTGGCAAGTAACAATCGTGCCACACAAGTGCCAGGCAATGACTATCTCAAACAAGAGAGAATCTTACCATCTCCCCTTGACATTCAATGGCATAATGATCGCTGAATCCCCTACTATCAACATCCTGGAGTTTACCATTGACCAGAAACTGAACTGAAGTAGCCATATAATTACCGTGGCTACAAGAGCAGGTCAGAGGCTAGGAATCCTGCGGCAAGTAACTCACCTCCTGACTCCCCAAAGCCTTCCCACCATCTACAAGGCACAAGTCAGGAGTGTGATGGAATATTCTCCACTTGCCTGGATGGGTGCAGCTCCAACAACACTCAAGAAGCTCGACACTATCCAAAACAAAGGAACCCGCTTGATTAGCACCCTATCTACAAACATTCACTCCCTCCACCACTGATGCACAGTGGCAGCAGTGTGTACCATCTACAAGATGCACTGCAGCAACGCACCAAGGCTCCTTAGACAGCACCTTCCAAACCCACGACCTCTAGCACCTAGAAGGAGAAGGGCAGCAAATACATGGGAACATCACCACCTACAAATTCCCCTCCAAGCCACACACCATCCTTACTTGGAAATATATCACTGTTCCTTCACTGTCGCAGGGTCAAAATCCTGGAACTCCCTTCCTAACAGCACTGTGGGTATACCTACCTCACATGGACTGCAGTGGTTCAAGAAGGCAGCTCACCACCACCTTCTCAAGGGCAATTAGGGATGAGTAATAAATGCTGTCTGAGCCAGCGATGCCCTCATCCCATGAATGAATATAAAAAATGAGGTGTCGGGACAGAGTAGATAAGGCAAAACTGTTCCCATTGGTGGAAGGATCGAGAACAAGAGGGCACAGATTTAAGGTTAATGGCAAAAGAAGCAATGGCGACATGAGGAAAAACGTTTTTCACTCAGTGAGTGATTAGGATCTGGAGTGCACTGCCTGAGAGTGTGGTGAAGGCAGGTTCAATCGGGGCCTTGAAGGTGGATTTGGATTGTTATCGGAAAAGGAAGTATGTGCAGGGCTATGGGGAGAAGGTGGGGGAAACAGCACTAGGTAAATTGCTCCTTTGGAGAGCCAGTACAGACATAATGGGACGAATGGCCTCCTTCTGTGATGTAACGATTCTGTGTAACATTTGCAATTCTCCAGTCCTCTACCACCACCCCTGTAGCTAAGGAGGATTAGAAGATTATGGCCAGTGACTCCACATTTCCATCCTTACATCCCTCCGTATCCTCAGATGCAGTTCATCTGGTCCTCATAACTTATCAACTTTAAGAACAGCCAACCCGACTAATACCTCCTTTTTATCTGTTTTGAGCCCATCCAGTGTCTACATGATGACGTAAACTGGGCTGACATGTCAATGCATTCCTGAGGGAGTGCTGCAGAGTTAGAGATGCTGTTTTTTAGATGACGAGTTTTGATAAGAGTAAATAGGGAGAAACTGTTTTCAGTGACAGGATGGCTGGTAAGCAGGAGACACTGATTTGAGGTAATTGGCAGAAGAAGTAGAGGGGAGATAGGGAGAATGTTTTCTTTTCTAAACTCTGTTATGGAAGCGCTCCCTCAGTATTGCACTGGGAATGTCACCCGAGATTATCTTCTCCAGTCTCTGAGGGATCTTGAACCCATGACTTTCTGACTCAGATGTAAGTACTACCCCTGAGGCAAGGCTAACATCTAATCCATCCTTAGCCCAATTCCCAGGATTCACAGACGGCAACGGGGGATCAAAAATGATTTCATTTTTGTTTTCATACCTCGAGTTTGGACTTGAAGAATGGCCACTTAGTGAAGGAAGTGGCTGAACACTCCTGGATAAAGGGGTCACACCCACAGAACACTCCTGGATAAAGGGATCACCCTCGCAGAACACTCCTGGATAAAGGGATCACCCCCACAGAACACTCCTGGATAAAGGGATCACGCCCAGCAGAACACTCCTGGATAAAGGGGTCACCCCCACCGAACACTCCTGGATAAAGGGATCACGCCCAGCAGAACACTCCTGGATAAAGGGGTCATCCTCACAGAACACAGTGGTGCAGTGGTTAGCACCGCAGCCTCACAGCTCCAGGGACCCGGGTTTGATTCCGGGTACTGCCTGTGTGGAGTTTGCAAGTTCTCCCTGTGTCTGCGTGGGTTTTCTCCGGGTGCTCCGGTTTCCTCCCACAAGCCAAAAGACTTGCAGGTTGATAGGTAAATTGGCCATTATAAATTGTCACTAGTATAGGTAGGTGGTAGGGAAATATAGGGACAGGTGGGGATGTTTGGTAGGAATATGGGATTAGTGTAGGATTAGTATAAATGGGTGGTTGATGTTCGGCACAGACCCGGTGGGCTGAAGGGCCTGTTTCAGTGCTGTATCTCTAATCTAATCTAAAACACTCCTCGATAAAGGGTTCACTGCTATAGAACACTCCTAGATAAAGAGATCAACCCTATAGAACACATTGAGATAATGAGATCTCCCCTATGGAAAAGACCACCAGAGAAAAGGATCATCCCTACAGAGCAGCCTCTCAGAGAATGGGATCCTATGTAACAGAGTCCTAGACAAACGGATTAACCCTTTCAAACATACTCCTTGAGAAGTGAACTGAAACCTTTATAAAGAATCTGGATCAGTTTCTGATGGGGGCAGAGGGTGAACGTTGAGAGATATTAGCAACATTCCTTTTTCAAGGAATGAAGTCAGTGTTTCTTGAAGCAGGAGACTGGTGCTAAATGGGGACTGAGGTCCACAACTGAATAACTATACGTGGGCTCCACGTGGAGTGGGCAGCATGGGTGGAATGACCTTTTCTTCCTCTCCCTGTTATGTCTTTATGAAATCATTAACATTAGGAAAGTGGTTTAAAGATATATTTCCAATTCAGTTCTAAATGTCTTTTAACTTGCTTCTACAACAATGTCAATGTTAAGTAAACAAAGTGATACCATGGTCCTACTGAATTAATGCATTTCTATAAACCCCTGCTTTATGATCTGCGTACAGGAGTAATATAATGATATGAAACTCTCCTGCCCTCGGTGGTGGGTGCCTGGAACGCGTTGCCAGCGGAGGTGGTAGACGCGGGCACGATAGCGTCTTTTAAGATGTATGTAGACAGATACATGAATGGGCAGGAAGCGAAGAGATACAGACCCTTAGAAAATAGGCGACAGGTTTAGATAGAGGATCTGGATCGGCGCAGGCTTGGAGGGCCGAAGGGCCTGTTCCTGTGCTGTAATTTTCTTTGTTCTTTGTTGCCTGCTTTGTTCTGATAAAGGGTTTAAACACGATTTTAAAACAATATTCCAAGTTTCCTGATGACAGGGTAAAACCTTAAAAAATTGTATTAATGTGAAAGCTGTCACAGCAGTCAGGCATTATGATTTGTTCTGTTGTTTTTTTTTGACAATTAAGGATGAAAAGTGCCAATTAGAGTGCATGTAAACCGGAATCTCTCTGTGTGACATCTTCCAGTATGTCAATCGAGCTCTGGAAAGCATTAATAAAATATGTTAAATATTCTGAATTGTAGATGATTTCATTTTGGAGTGTCTCAGTAACGGTTCTTTAGTTATTTGTGGTTCATGATGGACATCCAGAAATGTAATTTTTAAAAAATATACGTGGTTTATTTAAGCATAAGAGTCTGCTTACACTTTTGAAACTCAACTCTGTTAACTAGGTGTTAGAGTAGCAGTCTTAGCTCAGTGGGTAGTATTCTCAACTCTATGTTCGAAGGTTGTGGGTTCGAGTGTTATGTCAGACACAAACATAAAATCCAGACTGCTATTTTAGTGCAGTACAGGGAAAGTGCTGCACTGCTGCAGGTGGCATCTTTCGGATGAGATGGTAAATTGTTCTCTCAAGTAGATGCAAGAGACCCTGTGACTCTATTTAAAGAGCAGCAGAGATCACCCTGGTATTGTCACCAATATTTATTGCTCAGACAAAATTACTGAAACAGATAATCACATTCCAATTCATGGAACCTTGCTCTGTTCTTCCTAAATTATGACAGTCAACACACTTTAAAAGTATTGCTGAAAATAGAGACATGTTGTCGAAGCTTTTCGTCTTGCACTCATCAGGACAATCGCAAGAATAACCAATGTGAGGGAAAACAACAACTTATACTGCACGAGAAGAGAGCGCTGATTGGTTGGCAAGTGAGCTCTGATTGGTAGAGGCGTTGCCATGGCGAATGCACCAGACCGGTTCTGCACAATATGAACTGGCCAAATGGTTGGGCGAATTGTTACAAGCAGTTTTGGGCAAGTTCTCCACATACACAGTGAAGGATCCCTTCACATTTGCAAAGACCATACAGGACTTGCATATCGTTAGCAACGCCGTGTCCATGTGCTTATTTGACATTGCTGGCCTTTTCACCAATGTACTACTTAAGGAAGCCATAGATATTTGCGCTGCAGCACCATATCATGGCAATCTAGACCCATCACCATTGCGTGAATCAGTATTTATTGAACTTATGAACTCGGCAACTTGCGCAGTTGAGTTCAGTTTTAATGACACCATTGTCAAAATAGATGGTGTTGCTATGGGATCCCCTCTAGGCCCAGCTCTCGCAAACATCTTTGTTGGGTTCCATGAGAAACGTGTCTTTGATGGAATGACACCTAACCTCCTGCATATTTCTGATATGTAGATGATACGTTTGCTATATTTGAATCCGTAGCTGCATGCAATAATTTCTTTGCACGTCTTACTGGGCTCCATCCTGCGCTCAAATTCACCTTTGAAATGGAGCGGTCTAATGAGCTCCTTGACGTACTAGTTGAGAAACGGGTCTCTACCACGGTCTACCGCAAACCTACCTTCACTGGTCAATACCCGCATTGGGATTCTGAACAGTTCCACGCGCTATAAAATTGGCCTTATTGGCAACCTCATAAATAGGGCCCGAGCCATTTGCTCACCATGCAAGCTTGATGCTGAAATAGGGCCAATCAAAGACATCCTGCGTGACACTGGCTACCCTGATCAGATCATTTCTCGCTGTATATCGCGCAAACTTATGAACGGGCCTATGGCTGTCTGTTTCAGCCCTGAAAAGCGCCCAGTCTACCTCAAATTACCCTGGAAGGGTAATGTATCCCAAAAATTGGAGCAATAGGTAAAGCCAGCTGTTTCACGCTGCTACTATGCAGTAACAACATGTGTGGTGTTCGCCACTAACAGGACGCTGCCGTTAAGCAAAAAGACGTCCTGCCTATCACACAAATGAGTAATGTGATATATGAATTTCAAGCCAGTGTGATGCTAGGTATATAGGCTGTATGTCCCAAAGACTGGTGGATCGTATCAAACAACATGTCCCTTCTGCTGTTCACAACGGGCAAGGTACAGACTGTACCCAACCAGCCCATGCTTGCAAAACTCAAAACATGGTGTCCAATATTAGATGTGATTCCGCGATTGGACAACATTTGCTAAATAATCCACAGTGTGCTAAGAATTACACTGACAACCAATTTAAGATTGTCAGTAGGGCTCGCAGTGTGGTGCATTTGCGCGTGCTGGAAGTTACATATATTAATACACAGTGCCCTGTTCTTTGTACATATTCTTTCTGTCTGCAAACATTGTGCCTGTTTCAGATGAACAAAATAAGTGACAGCCATTTGCTGGTTCATTCCTCAGGGCAATGCCTTGACCAATCAGAGTCAAGCTGCCTGGTTTAAATTTTAAACAAGCTTGGCAGTTAACTGTCACCATAAACTGGTGCATTTGCCATGGCAACACCTCTACCAATCAGAGTTCACTTGCCAACCAATCAGCATTCTCTTCTCAAGCAGTATAAGTTGTTGTTCTCCTTTACATTGGTTATTCTTGCGATTGTCCTGATGAGTGCAGGACAAAAAGTTTCGACAACATGTCTCTATTTTCAGCAACACTGAAGTTCTATACTACTAAACGACTACTTTAAAAGTACTTCATTGGCTATAAAACATCAATTTTTTCTCCTTATTTTGTTGGATGCAATCAAGGGTGAATACATGACCAATTTACCAACACAAAATCAGTTTAGTAGCTTGAATGTACTATCCCCAGGCTGTGCTGCAGCAACCTAAGGCTCCTTCGACAGCACCTTCCAAATCCACAGCAGCTACCACCTAGAAGAACAAAGGCAGCAGACACATGGGAACACCATCACCTCCAAGTTCCACACCAGTTTAATTTGACATATATTGCTTTTCACTCAGTGTTGCTGGATCAAAATCCTGGAACTCTCTCCCTAACAGCACTGTGGGTGTACCTACACCAGATGGTCTGCAGCGGTTCAAGAAGGCAGCTCACCACCACCACTAGGGCAATTGGGGATGGACAATAAATGCTGGCTTTGCCAGTGACTCCCACATCCCGAGGATAACATTTGGAAAAAGCAGACCAGAAGGTCCCAGGCTTGATTCGCAGTCTCTGCTGGGTTAGTTGGGTCAGGGGTGTGAGATCCAGAATTTGCCCCCGTCCGAGGAGTGAATTCAGTTTTAGTTCAATATTTGCTGAAAAATGCATGCACAGGTTGAGTGAGTGCAGGCTCAGAATCAGTTGTGATGCCCTCCAACCTAAGGTTTGCACGTCGGGATCGGCCATTTGGAGGAAAAGGACATCAACGTAAAGATCTCGTGCCGTGAAACCAACCACTGTTGGGACCTACCTGCAGCGGTTAGGTGGAACCATGCCATAGACATCAATTCTGTCGCAAAGTTCAAGAGCGATTATCATAGTGAACCAGCCGGTACTCAACCATGAATTGGAGGTTTTCCTAGAAAAGAAACATTTTGTTCTTTTATATCGCCACAATGATAAAAGCATTTATTACAAAGCACATTACAGGGTGTGTGAAGATAGGGCACTCATTGAAACAGAAAATAGGAGCAGGAGTAGGCCATTCGGCCCTTCGAGCCTGCTCCGCCATTCATTATGATCACGGCTGATCATCCAACCTGTTCCTGTTTTCGCCCCATACCCTTTGATCCCTTTAGACCCAAGAGCTGTATCTATAGAATATTGAATATTGAACAAACAGCTGAGTAGAGCATGGGAAGCTGGCAGACTCAGTCTTCTGGAATGAGATCAAATAGGGTCTTCCATGGCTCAGTGGGTAGCACTCTTGCCTTTGAGCTAGAAGATTATGGGCTTAAATCCCACTTCAGATGTTTGAATGTAAAATGCAGGCTAATACTGCAATAATTCTTATTCAAATAAGAAGAGCAGGGTGTTCTCTATAATAGATGATCTGGATACTTAATTCATTGCTGTTTGTGGGACCTTGCTATGTGCAATTTAGCTTTACTTACACTTCGAAAGTACTAACTTGACTGTAAAGTGCTGTGGGTTGTCCTGAGGTTGTGAATGAAGCCATATAAATGCAAATCTTATATATATGCCTACACAGTGACTGCCCTTCAAAAGTAACCCATTGGTATGTGAAGTGTATTGGGACATCCTGAGGATGTGAAAGACACGATATAAATACATGATTTTTCTTTCACATTTTTTGGTGATATTAATTGCTGCAACTTTAATGCCTCCATCTAAAATCTTCCAATGAAGGAATTAGTCTGTTCAAAGTAAATAGAGAAAGAAATTTCAGACAAAAGAGTGTTTATTCACTAGTATTTCAAAATAGTACTCTTTCCTCTGAGTCACAGGCATGGGTTCAAGTCACACTTCAGGGAGTTGAGCATAAAATCTAGGCTGACACTCCAGTGTAGCGCTGAGGGAGTGCTGCACTGTCAGAGGTAAGGTCAACCGAATGAGACGTTAAAGTGAGGCTTCGTCTGCTCTCTCAGGTAGATATAAAAGATCCCACAGCACTATTTGGAGAAGAGGAGCAGAGTTTTCCTGGTGTCCTGGCCAATATATATCTTTCAACCAACAACTAAAACAGATTTCATTGCTGTTTGTGAGAGCTTTCTGTGTGCAAACTGGCTGCTGCTTTTCCTAAAACAGTGACTACACTTGGCTGTAAAGCGCTTTGGGATGGCCAGAGGTGCTCTCAGCTGTATAAAAGCAGTGTATAAATGGAAGTCTTTCTTTTTATTTCCTGGGCTTTTTTCTCTCTGTTTTATATTCCTTAAATAAATTTCTCGATGCTGCCAGCCATTGGCTCTCAAGTTTTTACTCACTACATGTTGGACGTTTTAATACAACGCAGCCGAGATTTTCTGGTCTTTAAGATGGTTAAATGATTTGATAGGGTACAGAGAAATGATTTCATCTGATGGGGGGGTCAGGATGGGAGACGGGGAGGGGGAAAAAAGAGTCCAGAACAAGAGGCCATAAACTTAAAGTTAGAGCTAGGCCATTTAGGGATGATGTCAGGAAGCACTTCTTCACAAATTGGATGCTGGAAATCTGCAACTTCCTCCTCACAAAACTGTTCAGGAGTTAATTTAAAATCCCAAAACTGAGACTGGTAGCTTTTTGTTAGGTAGGAGTATTAAGGGATATAGAAACAAGATGGAGTTAGAATATAGATCAGCCATGAACTAACTGAATGGGTGAACAGGCTCAAGGGGCTAAGTTGTCCAGACCTGCTCTGGTTTATCATTTTCCTTTGCCAAAATTCCCCCTCTTCTTCTCACTTGAAGACTTTTGACTCCTGCCTGAGATGTAATTTGACCCCTGCTGCTCACCGTAGAAGTCCTCATTGAAGTGAACACTATTCAGGTGTGAACGTCAATAACAAATGTCAATTGGTCAACAGTCAATGGGGGAGGAGGAAGAGGACACCTTGGCCGAGGCTAATCCACTCCTTGTCCAATCTCCACACATGCATATTTCCAACGTTCAGGAATGCTGAAGTGCTTTCCCCATTCTTTAAACCAATCCTTAAGTGTCTTTAAAAGCAGGAGCCAAACATAGAAACAGAATCGTAATTTAGACCCCATGAGAATAACTTAAGAAATAAGATCTACTTGTTGGCATTTCTCCTGCTTCTGACACTGTAAACTGTGAGCATCATCACTTCCTATTCAAAACACTTTTCCTGAAGTAAAGATTCCTCTGTTGTCATGGGAACATGGCAACTGGGCCAATCTGCTACAGCAGAACAAGGGCTGTGGGCGATGTTCCTCGTCCGATCTTTGTTTAAGGTGACGCATATGCCCTTTGAAAGGGTTCCTAGCTCCTAGGTCTTTCTCCCTAATTACCATTATGCCCTGTGCATTATTCTCTTCCTTTTTCCCTAGCTGTAATTTAAGTGTCAGCGCAGTGGGTAGCACTCTCGTCTCTGTGCCACAAGGCTGTGGGTTCAAATCCACTCTAGGTCTTGAGCAAAAAAATTAAGACAGACACTCCAGTGTAGTACTGAGGCAGTGCTACACTGTCAGAAGTGCCATCTTCTGCATGGGATGTTAAAGTGGGATCCCCTCTGCCTTCTCAGGTGGACATAAAAGATCCCTTGGCAATAATCTGAAGAAGAATAGAGGAGTTATCCCTGGTATTTAGTCTAAGAGATTATCTGACCGTTATCATATTGCTGTTTGGGGGACACTGCCTCGCTCAAATTGGCTGCCACACTTTCTATATTGCAACAGCGACTACACTTCAAAAAGTACTTCATTGGCGGTAAAGCGCTTTGGGACATCCTGTGGTCGTGAAAGGCGCTATATAAATGCAAGTCTTTCTTTTTTATCTGCTGTCAGGTGCCATTCTGTGGTGCTGCTGGGCAATGTAGAACGGGGACTGGGTGGGAGGGGCATGTGGCAAACTTGGGAGGACTGGCTCCTGGGCTTTGTTCTCACCCAAACCTCTGCAGCCCATATCGTAAGTTGCATCAAGTCTGATTCACCCATCACCCTATGTGCTCTGTGACCTATGTTACCTCCTGACCCAGTAACGCCTCAATTTTAAAATTCTGATCCTTATTTTCAAATTTTTGCCTCTCCCTAACTCTGTAGCCTCCGCCAGCTCTACAACTCTCCACTATCTCTGCACTCCTCTAATTCTGGACTCTTGTGCAACCTGATTTTAATTGTTCCACTCGTGGTGGCCGTGCTTTCAGCTGTCTAGCCCCTAAGCTCTGGAATTCCCTCCTTAAACCTCTTTGTCTCTCTACCTCGTTTTCCTCCTTTAAGACCCAATATAAAACCTACCACTTTGACTAAGCTTTTGGTCACCTGTCCCAGTGTCTCCTTTTTTGGCTTGATGTCAAATTTTGTCTGATTACACTCCTGTGAAGAGCTTTGGATGTTTTACTCCTTTAAAGGTGCTATATAGGTGCAAGTTGTTGGTGTTATTGCTTTAAAGAAAGATAGCCTTAACTGCACTCCCTCCAAGGCCATTATATCCTTCCTAAGGTGTGGTGCCCAGAACTGCTCACAGTACACCAGGTGCGGCATAACCAGGGCTTTGTATAGCTGAAGCATGGCTTCTGCCCCCCTTGTATTCTATTCCTCTAGATATAAAGATCGGCATTCCATTTGCCTTTTTGATTATTTTCTGTACCTGTTCAGGACATTTTAATGTTTGTACTTGGACCCCCAAGTTTCTTTGGACTTCCACGGTTTCCAGCTTTACACTATTTAGAAAGTACCCTGTCCTCTAAACTTTTTAGGTCCAAAGTCGATGACCTCACATTTGCCTTCATTAAAATCCACTTGCCAGAGTTTTGCCCATTCTCTTAATCTAGCAATATCTCTTTGTAATTTTTACAATGCCACCGATCTTTGTGTCATCAGCAAATTTGGATACATGGTTTTCTATCCCAGCAACCTGATACAGTAACGCCTCAGTTTTAAAATTCTGATCCTTATTTTCAAACTTTTGCCTCTCCCTAACTCTGTAACCTCCGCCAGCTCTACAACTCTCCACTATCTCTGCACTCCTCCAATTCTGGACTCTTGTGCATCCTGATTTTAATTGTTCCAATCTTGGTGGCCGTGCCTTATTAAATACAGTGAATAGTTGAGGTCCCAACTCAAATCCTTGCAGGACACCATTAGTCACAACCTGACAATTAGAGTACCTGCCCATTATCCCTACTCTCTGTTCCTTTTTGCTCAGCCAATTTCCTAACAGGTCAATAATTTGCCTTCAACTTTAGATAACAGTCTCTATGAGGGATTTTATCAAGTGTCTTCTGGAAGTCCATATAAATAACATCCATAGACATTCCCCTGTCCACTACTTTAGTCACCTCTTCAAAAAATTCAATGAGATTCGTCAGGCACGACCTACCCTTTACAAATCTACAGTGGCTCTCTCTGACCAGCTGAAAATTTGCAAGGTGTTCAGTCACCCTATCTTTAATTATAGAGTCTATTAATTTCCCTCTGTCACCTTTCTTAAATAGCGGAGTGATATGCACAATTTTCCAATCTAAAGGAACGGTTCCTGAATCAAGAGAACTTTGGAAGATTATGGGGGATAGGGCATCTGCAATTCTCTCACCTACTTTTTTAAAACCCTGAGATAGAAACCATTTGGTCCCAGGGATTATTGCTGTTTAGTGTCATTAATTTCTCCAGTACTGTTCTCTTGCTTACATTAATTTTGTTGAGTCAGGGTCAGGGACTCAACATGCTGACCTTTTCCTCTACTGTAAATACTGAAGCAAATTAATTATTCACTACGTCTGCCATTTCCTTATTTTCATTGGCAATATCATCGTTACCAGTTTTCAAGGGGCCCACATTGCTCCCGATCACCCGCTTTTTCCTATTACATTGTTGTAAATGGTTTTGAGTTGATTTTGACATCCCTTTTAAATTTCTCTTCACAATCCCTTTTTGTGGCTCTTTACCATAATGGAGTTGTTGACTATTCACAGCAATCAATCTCGATTAATTAGTCTACAACAGACCCAGACATGAAAGGAAAACCCCAGTGGTGGAGAGCTTTGGGCACCATAGGTCCGAAGTCACCTGTTCTTCCCAAGCACATGACACTTAGCACATGCCATGCTTCAAATTACTCATGCACTGACTATTTCCCAAAATATTATTTTCTGAACGAAAATTATCTTAATTTTTATTTGAACAGATCGATACAAATTGTTTCTACTATCCCTCTAGGAAGCCCATTCTATAGATTGACCACTCATTCATTGTAATACTAGGAGTAATTTTAAACCTCCGGGCCAGGGCATTAAAAATTCAAAAATCAAAAACCCGACTCCAACCCACCTCCAACTTCCGGTTTTAACGGAGGTGGGTTTTTTGGATTGGGTTGGGCAATTAAGCTGTTCTCCAGAGGCAAGGCCTCTATTTAAATATGTTAATGAGGATGCTTGGTTCAAACTTACTCATAAAGGCACGGGCCAGGTTTCCCAGTGTTTGGGGACAATGCTGGGACCAGTGTTCCAGCAACCACAGCGACCACAATATGATTGAATTTTACATCCAGTTTGAAAGAGAGAAGAGTGGGTCTAAGACTGGTATTTTAAACTTAAATAAGGGCAACTATGTGGGCATGCAGAGGGATCTGGGTGTCCTAGTGCATGAATCGCAAAAGGTTAGTATGCAGGTACAGCACATAATTAGGAAAGTTAATAGAATGTTATCGTTTATCATGAGGGGAATTGAATACAAAAGTAGGGAGGTTATGCTTCAGCTATACAGGGCATTGGTGAGACCATATCTGGAGTACTGTGTACAGTATTGGTCTCCTTATTTAAGGAAGGATGTAAATCCATTGAAGGCAGTACAGAGAAGGTTTACTAGACTAATACCTGGAATGGACGGGCTGTCTTATGAGGAAAGATTGGACTGGCTAGACTTGTATCCGCTGGAATTTAGAAGAGTAAGAGGCGACTTGATTGAAATATATAAGATCCTGAGGGGTCTTGACAGGGTGGATGTGGAAAGGATGTTTCCCCTTGTGGGATAATCTAGAACTAGGGGTCACAGTTTAAAAATAAGGGGTCACCCATTTAAGACAGAGATGATGAGGAGAAATATTTTCTCTCAGAGGGTCGTGAGTCTTTGGAACTCTCTTCCTCAAAAGGCAGTGGAAGCAGAGTCTTTGAATATTTTTAAGGCCGAGGTAGATAGATTCTTGATAAGCAAGGGGGCGGAAGGTTATTGGGGGTAGGTGGAAATGTGGAGTAATCAGTTCAGCAATGAACTTATTGAATGGCGAAGTAGGCTCAAAGGGCCGAGTAGCCTACTCCTGCTCCTAATTCGTATGTTTGTGTGTTCATGAAAGCTGAGCGAGCTGAACTGAACTGGGTTACTAGGCTAGGCGATAGATCAATGGAGAAGTAGCGGCAGACATTTAAGGGGATATTTCAGAATACTCAGGATAAGTATATTCCTACTATAAAGAAAAATTCCAAGGGGAGGACCCACCATCCGTGGTTAACAAAAGAAGTTAAGGAAAGCATCAAACCTAAGGAAAACGCATATAATACACAAAGCTGAGTGGCAGGTCAGATGATTGGTCAGAATATAAAGAACGGCAGAGAAGGACTAAAAGGTTAATCAGGAGAAATGAATTAGAGTATGAAAGGAAGCTAGCTAGAAATGTAAAAATGGATAGCAAGAGTTTCTACAGGTATTTAAAAAGGAAAAGAGTAAGTAAAGTGGATGTTGGTCCTCTCCAGAGTGAGAATGGGGAGTTAATAGTAGATAATAAGGAAATGGCGGATGAAATGGACAAATATTTTGCTTCTGTCTTCACTATAGAGGATACAAAAATCATTCCAGTAATAGCTGTAAATCAGGAGGTAGAAGGAAGAGAGGAACCTGGTGAAATTACAATCACCACAGAAACGGTACTGACCAAACTGATGGAGCTGCAGGCTGACAAGTCCCCAGGTCCTGTTGGGCTTCATCCTAGGGGCTTAAAAGAGGTGGCTAATGAGGTAGTAGATGCGTTGGTGTTAATTTTTCAAAATTCGCTAGATTCTGGAAAGGTTCCATCAGACTGGAAAGTAGCAAATATAACCCCTCTATTCAAGAAGTGGGGGCGGCAGAAAACAGGTAACTATAGGCCAGTTAGCTTGACATCTGTCGTGGGGAAGGTGTTAGAATCTATCATTAAGGAGGCTATAGCTGGGCACTTAGAAAAACTCTAGGTAATCGGGAATAGTCAGCATGGTTTTGTGAAAGGGAAATCAGGTTTAACCAATTTATTGGAGTTCTTTGAAGGAGTGACATGTACTGTGGATAAACGGGAGCCCGTTGACGAACTGTACTTAGATTTCCAGAAGGTATTTGACAAGGTTCCACATAAAAGGTTATTGTGCAAAGTAGGAGCTCATGGTGTAGGGGGTAACATATTAGCATGGATAGAAGATTGACTGTCTGGCAGAAAACAGAAAGTATGCATAAATAGGTCCTTTTCTGATTGGCAAGATGTGACGAGTGGAGTCCCGCAGGAGTCTATGCTGGGGCTCAACTTTTTACAATTTATATCAATGATTTAGATGAGGGGAGCATTGGCATGGTAGCTAAATTTACAGATGACACAAAGATAGGGAGGAAATTATGTTGTGAAGAGGACATAAGGAGGCTGCAGACCAATATAGATAGATTGAGTGAGTGGGCAAAAATCTGGCAGATAGAGTATAATGTGGGAAAATGTGAAGTTGTTCACTTTGGCAGGAAGAATAAAAAAGCAGAGTATTACTTAAATGGAGAACGACTGCAGAACTCCGAGGTGCAGAGGAATCGAGGTGTCCTAGAGCAAGAGTCATAAAAAATTAGTATGCAAGTAATAAAGAAGGCTAATGGAATGCTATCCTTTATTACGAGAGGAATTGAAAATAAAAGTAAGGATGTTATGTCTCCTTACTTAAGCAAGGATGTAAATGCATTGGAGGAGATTCAGAGGAGGTTTACTAGATTGATACCTGGAATGAGTGGGTTGTCGTATGAGGAAAGATTGGACAGACTGGGCTTCTTTTCACTGGAGTTTAGAAGAGTGAGGGGAAACTTGATTGAAGTTTATAAGATCCTGAATGGTCTTGACAAGCTGGATGTGGAGAGGATGTTTCCTCTTGTGGGTGAGTCTAGAACTAGGGACACTGTTTTAAAATTAGGGGTTGCCCTTTTAGGACAGAGATGAGGAGAAATCTTTTCTCGCAGAGCGTTGTGCAACTTTGGAACACTCTTCCTCAGAAGGTGGTGGAGGCGGGATCATTGAATAATTTTAAGTAGATTGATTCCTTTGCCTAACAAAAATCTAAGGTTATCGGGGCTAGATGGGAGTGTGAAATTCAAGACAAAAACAGATCAGTCATGATCTTACTGAATGGCGGAGCAGGCTGGAGTGGTCGAATGGCCTACTTCTGCCCCTAATTTGTATGTTCGTATGAACCTGCCAGCTGAAGGAAGGTGAGAAGGACCAAATCTATCTGATAAGTTCCCTACCACCTCTTCTGGGCCAGAAGGAACCGAATGCTTCACTCTGGTCATCAAGCTTACTAGCAGTCCCCCCCGCACAATTGGAGTCCAGAGACCAGACCAGCCCCCACCCTGATCTCCTCTCCACCCCCCTCTCGATATCTTCTCTGACCCATTACCCCACCCATCTCTCCTTCTCTCCTCTCTGCTCCCAGATGCAGTCTGTCACCACAGGCCTTCCTACCCAACAGCCACCAGCCTGTCAATCTACAACTCCTCCCCTAGCTCCCTCCCTGCAAATATCACAGCCATTGTTTCCATATTGCTGCATTATAGCCACAATCAATGTACAGGGAACTTCGCCTCTGAATCAGTAAGTCCCGCTCCAGAGATATGAGTACATAATCCAGGCTGACACTCCAATGCTGTACGGAGTGGGTGCTGCACTGTTGGAAGGTCTCTTTTGGATTAAAAATCAAGGTCCTGTCTCCCTGTTCATAGGGATGTAAATAAATCCTACGGCATTATTTCAAAGATGAAATGGAGAAGTGCGCATAGTACCCTGGCCAATATTTATCCCTCAGTCAACATTAGTGAACACAGATTATCCGCTCATTTGATCTTGCGTTGTTCAAACTGGCTGCTGGGTTAGCCTACATAATAGTGACCGCTCTTCAAAAAGCAACTTTGGTGTGAAGGGCCTTGGGACGTCGAGGACGTGAAAAGCTCTATATAAATGCAAGATCTTTCCTTCTTGAAAAACTGAGCAAATTGCGGAATGCCAGTTAAAAAAATTCCTCCCTCAATATTTGTAACAAAAACAAACTGATTTTTATTCAGTTATAGCCCTGTCAGTATACTGTACTCGCTGCTCCTGGTGTAATCTCCCCTACATCAGGCAGACCAAACACAGATTGGGCGACTGCTTCGCGGATCATCTCCATTCGGATCACAAGCGTGGCCCTGAGCTTCTGGTTGCTTGTCATTTTAATTCTCCACTCCACTTCCACTCTGCCCTCTCTGTCCTCGGCCTGCTACACTATTCCAATAAAGCTCAACATGAACTCCAGGAGGTTAGGTACTTTACAGCCTTCTGGACTCAACATTGAGTTCAACAATTTCAGATCACAACCACAGCCTCTATATTTTTCCGACAACAGCTGTTAGTAATGATCTACTTTTTCCCATTTACCCTCCTCTAGACCCATCTTTTCTTTGTTTACTTGTCCCATTACCATCTTCTTTTGCCATGCGCCATCATCTCTTTTGTCATTTAATCTCTCTTGCCTTCCACCCGACCACAGACCTTCTCTTTCCTTCTTTCCCCTCTGTCCCTGCCCGTTTACTTGCTTAAAATCGGTCACATCTCTAACTTTTTCCTGTTCTGATGAAAGGTCATCGACCTGAAACATTAACTCTGCTTCTCTCTCCACAGATGCTGCCAGACCTACTGAGGATTTCCAGCATCTGCAATATTTTGGTTTTGTATGTAGCCCTGTTAAAGGATTAATCCAGGACTGTTGAACCTTGTGTTCTCTCAGATTGGGGACACAGAGTTTAAACCCAATTTTTATTCATCTGCATCTATCTCGAATTTTTACTGGGAAACATAGGAACAGGAGTTGACTATTCAACTCTAATTTTAAGCTTATGCCTCCTTGTTCTAGAGTCCCCCACCAAAGGAAATTGTTTCTCTATATCTACCCTATTAAATTTTAATAATCGTAAACACCTCAATTAGATCACCCCTTAAACTCCTATACTCAAAGACAAACAAGCCTCATCTATTCAACCTGTACCTCATAATTTAACCCTCTACACCTTGGCATCTTGGTATTTTGACTCACCAATAAGGCAACAGCACTTCGAACAATTCTCTTCAAATTGTTCCTTTCCACAAGACTCAACAAGGACAGCCCAGCAACCAAGAGTTATGAGCTCAAAGGAAAACCCAGTTGTCTGGCCTTCTAAGGCCAGATGGTCAGAGCTCGGAAGGTTTTAGTTTGGCTTGGGTTGCACAGCTAAGATGCAGGCCTGTTTGGCGTAGCTAAGACGCAGGCCTGTTTGGCGTAGCTAAGTGCAGGCCTGGTTGACACAGTTAAGACGCAAGCCTGGGTGCCCCAGCTAAGAGGGGCATGTTGTTTGGCCAATGATGATTGGTGCTAAATGACTGATTGATAACACAGTTGGAAAATACACAATTTTCAGCAGAGGAGGCCATTTAGCCATCGTCCCTGTTCATCGCATTAGAGGTACATACTCATTCCTATTCCCCTGCTCTTTTTCCATACCCTTCAATATCCTCCTACAACAGCAATTTGCATTTATATAGCGCCTTGAAGGTAATAAAATGCCCCAAGGTGGTTCACAGGACAGTTATCTGACAACAAATTTGACACTGAGCCACATCAGGATATATTTGAATAAGTGACCAAGAGCTTGGTCAAAGAAGTAGGTTTTAAGAAGTAGGTTTTAAGGAGTGTCTTGTTGGAAGGAGGGAATTCTAGAGCTTAGGGGCTTGGCAGCTGAAAGCATGGCCGCTAATGTTGCAGTGATGAGAACTGGGGATGCACGAGGGGCCAGAATTGGAGGAGTGCAGAGATTTCGGAGGTTTGTAGGGCTGGAGATAGGATGGGATTAGGCCATGGGAAGGATTCGAACATGAAGATGTGAATTTTAAAACGGAGGCATTGCCAGACCAGGAGACAATGTAGGCTAGCATGTGCAGGGGTTGGGTGAGGGGCCAGGGAGGTGGAAACAGTTGAGTGAGACATCTGGTTGCAAAACTCCCTCCCTCCGTACCTGTCCTTCCCGGTCTCTCTCTTGAAGAGTTCATCAAAGTGCAGCATCTTCTGCCGTGTGATGGTGTGCAGCTTCAGCCTGGGCCGGATATGGTGGATGAGCTGCAGGTGGTTGTAAAGCCGCCCTTTGCCATCCCTTCTCATGCAGCTGCTGGGGCCCCAGAAGATGAAGGCTGGGTCCCGGCTGGTGTTGAGCAGCTCGCCGCCCTTTTGCAGTAGCCTCTGAATGCTGGAGTGAGCGACCACCCGGAGGCTCGTCCTTCGGCCCACATCCTCCTGGAACCCCTGCGTCGGTGCGTCGTTCATCCTTATGACACACTCAGCGCGGTCGATCTCGGCTCCGCGCCGGCTCCCAATGAGTTGCCCAGAGCTGGTGACCAGAGCACAGTCTTTACAGTGGACTTGCAGACCCTGAAAAAACAAAGAAAACAAAGTCTTGGCTAGTCTTTTGCTAAAATAAACAAATCAAGGCAGACGAACTTCCAGCAGCTCCAAAAAACACTTCATGGGATAGTTGTGACTCCGTGTGCCCGAGTCAGAAGGTTGTGGGTTCACATCCCGCTCCAGGACTTGATCACGTAATCTGGAGCCGGCAGTGCAGTACTGAGGGAGTGCTGCATGGTCGAAAATGCCTTCGGATGAGATCTTAAGCCACGGACCTATCTACCATCTCCGGTAGACGTAAAAGATCCCATTGCACTATTTCAAAAAACAACAGACATCCCCCCAGTGTTGTGTTCAATATTTATTTTTTGACCAACATCACTAAAATAAAAGCAGACAATCTGATCATTAATACATTGCTGTTTGCAAATTGGCTGATGCATTTCCTACATTACAAAATGACATGTCAAAAAATTACTTCACTGACTGCCAAGTGCTTTGGGACATCCTGAGTTTGTGAAAGGTGCTATATCCCCCACTTTCTTTTTATTCCTTCATGCACAATGAATTACCATGGAGAACAGTGACTGTTCTTATGCAGGCAAACATGGAAGCCACAATAAACATGATCCCACAAACAGCAATGTGATGAATGACTAGTTACTTTTGTTTTTGTTTGGTGATTGTGGTTGAGAGAGGAATGTTGGCTAGTAAACCAGAACTCCCTCTTCCTCTTCAACTGGTGCCATGACACGCATAGCATCCATCTGAACCATCAAAATTGGCAAATAGTCATTTTGTAGTACAGAACTTGAGTATTGTTGAAAACAGAGACATTTTGTCGAAGCTTTTCATCTTGCACTCATCAGGACAATTTGAAAGAATACCAATGTAAGAAAAGCAACAAATTTATACTGCTTGAGAAGAGAATGCTGATGGGTTGACAAGTGGACTTTAATTGGTAGAGGTATTGTCATGGAGAATGCACCAGTTTATGGTGATTGACAGTTAACTGCCTAGCTTTGTTTGAAATTTAAACCAGGCAGCTTGACTCTGATTGGGCAATGCCTCCACTTGCCAACCAATCAGCAATCAGCAGTATAAATTTGTTGCTTTCCTTACAGTGGCATTCTTTCGAATTGTCCTGATGAGTGCAAATGTCTCTGTTTTCAAAATAGGCAAGTTGAGTCTTGGCCTAATGTTTTGTTTGAAAAATGTCACCCCTGACAATGTAGCACCTCATTAACACTGCGCGGAAGTGTCACCTTAGACAGTGTACTCCAATATTGGAATGCCATTTGAACCCACCATCTTCTGACTCAGAACCAAGTGTTCCAATATAGAAAAACTCGACAATGCACATCAATCTCTCTTCCTACTAATTGTGCAAAATATATCTGCCAAGTCCCAACGGCAGCTTCGCCGTGGCTCCATTCACACGTCTGCTGTTGGTATGAAATTGTTCCCACCTCATAACAATGCTACACTCTTAATACCTGGAGTTAAAACTCGACCTAACTCTGGAATGAGGGATGTAGTCTCACTCCAACATCAGTTTGAGGCCTGAGGCTGCATTTAAACAACTTGAATTTTATAGTGCCTATAATATATCTGGTGAAACATCCAAATTAACTTCAAAGGAGCATTATCAGATAAAAATTGATAATCAGCCACATGAGGAGCTATTAGGTTAGGTGACAAAAGGTTTGGTCAAAGAGGTAGGTTTTAAGGAGTGCCCTAAAGGGCGAAAGAGAGGCAGAGAGGTTTAGGGAGGGAATTTAAGAGCTTGGGGCCTGACAGCTGAAGGCACAGCAACCAATGGTGAGGCAAAGGAAATCAGGGTTGCACAAAAGGCCAGAATTGGACTTTAAAATTAAAAGGGTTGAAGGGAGGTTGGGGGGGGGGGGGGGTTAAAGTAAGGGGAAATTTATAAATCAAAAGAGAAAAGTTAAGGCCACAGAGTGGTGTAGCAAAGTGTGACAGGAAGGGACAAAAAGTTTAATGGTAATAGTGCATCAGTGAATAAGGTCAAATAAGGCAAAATGGTAAAGAGATAAAATTAAAGGCACTTCATCTGAATGCACGAAGCATTTGTAATGTAGTAGGTGAATTAATGGCACAAATAGAGATAAATGGGTTTGATCTAGTAGGCATTATGGAGAACGTGGTTGCATGGTGAGCAAATTTGGGAACTAAATAAAGACAGACAGAGAAGGTGGGATAGTCCCGATAATAAACGACGGCATTAAGACAGTAGTGAGGAAGGATCTTGGTTCCAAAGAGCGGGATGTAAAATCAGTATGGGTAGTGATGAGAAGTAACAAGGGTCAGAAAATGCTGATGGGAGTCGTTTATAGGCCCCAAATAGTAGCTATACTGTTGAACTAAGCATAAATCAAGAAATAAGAGGAGTTTTTAACAAAAACAATAATGAGATAATCATGGGAAACGTTATTCTTCATACAGAGTGGAGAAATCAAATTGAGAAAAGTGGTTTGGAAGGCAAGTTTGTGGAATGCATTTGAGACAGCTTCCTACAACAATATGTTGTGGAATCAACCAGGAAGAGGCTGTTTCAAATCTTGTTTTGTGTAATGAGACAGGGATAATTAGTAATCGTATAGTAAGGAATACTCTGGGGAAGAGTGATCATAATATGTTAGGATTTTATATTGAGTTTGAGAGTGACATATGTAAGTCTGAAACTAGAGTACTGAATTTAAATAAAGCCAATTACATAGGTATAAGGGCAGAGTTGGCTGAGGTAGATTGGGAATTTAGATTAAAAGGTATGACAGTAGATGAGCAATGGCGTACATTTAAATAAATATTTCATAATTCTCAAAGAATATATATTCCATTGAGAAATTAAAACTCCATGGGAAGTGATCCATTCGTGGCTAATTAAAGAGGTTAAGGTTACTGTTAGATTTAAAAAAAAGTTCATAATATTGTCAAGAAGAGTCACAAAGCTGAGGATTGGGGGAGTTTGAAACCAGCAAAGGAAGATCAAAAAATAGATAATGAGGGGAAAAATGAGAGTAAACTAGCCAGAAATATAAAGACATTGTAAGAGCGTCGACAAATATGCAAAAAGGCAAAGAGTAGTGAAAGTAAGGTAGAAATGTTAAACATATATTTTGTGCCTGTCTTCACAGTGAAAGACATAAATACATACCACAAATAGTGGGGAACTCAGGGTCCAATGAGAGTGAGGAACTTTATGTCATTAATGTTAGTAAAGAAAAATACCAGAGAAATTAATGGGACTGAAAACTGACAAATCTCCAGGAACTGACAGCCTGCATCCTTATGATCTTCCAAAATTCCCTAGGTTCTGGAACAGTCCCCGTGGATTGGAAGATGGCAAATGTTAAAATTGATATTCAAGAAAGGAGGGAGAGAGAAAACAGAAAACTACAGGCCAGGTAACCTAACGTCGGTTGTTGGGAAAATGCTGCAATCCATTATTAAGGCAGTGGTAGGAGGACACTCAGAAAATCATCATGTGATTAGGTAGAGTTAACATATTTTTATGAAAGGGAAATCGTGTTTAACAAATTGATTAGAATTTTTTGAGGATGTTACTAGCAGGGTAAATGAAGGAGAACAGGTTAATGTTGTCACTTGGATTTTCAAAAGGCACTCATTAAACTGCCACATGAAAGGCTGTTGTACAAGATAAAGGCTCATTGGTTTGGGGGTAACACATGGACAGAAAACAGAGAATAGGAACAAACAGGTCATATTCAGGTAGGCAGGCTGTCACTAGTGGGGTGCCACATGGATCAATTCTGGGACCTCAGGTGTTTAAAATCTACTGACCTCTGGTATTTACAATCTATATTAATGACTTAAATGAAGGCACTGAGAGTAATGTATCCATGTTGACGGATGATACAAAGCTAGGTGGGGAAAGTAAGCTGTGAGGAGGACACAACGGGCAGAATTTTCCATGGGCTTTGGGACCCTGACGCCGGGACCAAAAGGGGGTCCTGAGTCCGCACTTGCTGGGAGCAAGACTGGCTCAGTGACATTCCTGGAAGCGGCTTCCTAATTGTACAAGGCGATAGACCACTCGATTGAAGGGGAAACCCGTCCGTTTGGATTGTTGAGGCTGTGGGGGTCTTTCATGAGTGATGGAATCTCTGGCTCAGATAACCCCTGGACTGCCATAGAAAGGCCACATCCATTGAACTGGTGGCCTTTGCAATTGGCTGGTAAAGTGGGGGTGGGGTGCTCTGCCACCAGCAAAATGTTAGTGAGTGCATGGAGCAGGCAGATGATTCAGGTACCTGCTTGCCCCAGATAAATTTCCCAGTGGCAGGAATGCATTGGGCAGCCATCCCGACACAGCTTCCCCCCCCCCATTTTCCTGGCTCCCCCCCAGTCTCCAAGCCTGCCACCATAGGACTGGGAAAATTCAGCCCAAAGAATCTGCTAGGATAAGTAAGTGGGCAAGAAGATGGCAAATGGAGTATCATGTGGGGAAATGTGAGTTTATTCACTTTGATAGGAAGAAGAGAAAAATTGACTTTTTCTTTAAATGGTGAGAAACTATTAAATGTTGGTGTTCAGAAGGATTTGATTGTCCATGTACAAGAAACACAGGAAGCTAACATGCAAAGTATAGCAAGCAATTAGGAAGGTAAATGGCATGTTGGCCTGAATTACAATAAGGTTGGAGTACAAGAATAAAGAAGTCTCGCTGCAATTCGTCTTTGATATGACCACACCTAGAGTACTGTGTACCTGTGTTTTGGTCTGTGTACCTAAGGAAGGATATACTTGCCTTAAAGGGGGGTGCAACGGATGTTCACTAGATTGATTCCTGGGATGAGAGGGCTATCCTATAAGGAGAGATTTAGTAGAATTGGCCTATACTCTCTGGAGTTTAGAAGAGAGAGATCTTCTTCTTTGACTTCCTTGTCTCGAGAGACAATGGGTAAATGGCTAGAGGTGGTCGGTGGTTTGTGAAGCAGTGCCTGGAGTGGCTATAAAGGCCAATTTTAGAGTGACAGACGCTTCCACAGGGGCTGCAGATAGAATTGATTGTCAGGGCTGTTACACAGTTGGCTCTTTCCTTGCACTTCTGCCTTTTTTCCTGCCAACTGCTAAGTCTCTTTGACTTTAGCCCCGGCTTTATGACTGTCTGCCAGCTCTGGCGATCACTGGCAACTGACTCCCACGGCTTGTAGTCACTGTCACAGGACTTCATGTCGCATTTGCAGACGTCTTTAAAGCGAAGACATGGAGGCCCGCTGGGTCTAATGCCAGTGACGAGCTCGCTGGACAATGTGTCCTTGGGGATCCTGCCATCTTCCATGCGGCTCACATGGCCAAACCATCTCAAGCGCCGCTGGCTCAGTAGGGTGTATATGCTGGGGATGTTGGCCACCTCAAGGACTTCTGCGTTGGAGATGCGGTCCTGCCACCTGATGCCAAGGATTCTTTGGAGGCAGCTAAGATGGAATGAATTGAGATGTCGCTCTAGAACTGTGATCCAGGGAAAATGTTGTCACTGATACCGCCCTCAATGCAGCACATTCTCTGCCAGTCATGGATGAGCTGGAAGAAAAGCCAACAAAATCGGAACTCAGTGATGCCATTGATTCTCTAGCCAGTGGAAAGGCCCCTGGAAAGGATGACATTACCCCTGAAATAATCTCTAGCCAGACTGACATACGTTATCCAGGCCTCGATGACGTAGAGCAAGGTACTGAGGACACAAGCTTGAAACACTTGGACAGTTGTGTTCGATGTCAGTGCGCCATTTCCCACACCCTCTTGGCCAGTCTGGACATAGCATCGGACGCCTTTCCCATGCGCCTGTTGATTTCTGCATCGAGAGACAGGTTACTGGTGATAGTTGAGCCTAGGTAGGTCAACTCTTGGACCACCTCCAGAGCGTGGTCGCCGATATTGATGGATGGAGCATTTCTGACGTCCTGTCCCATGATGTTCGTTTTCTTGAGGCTGATGGTGAGGCCAAATTCGTTGCAGGCAGCCACAATCCTGTCGATGAGTCTCTGCAGACACTCTTCTATGTGGGATGTCAATGCAGCATCGTCAGCAAAGAGGAGTTCCCTGATGAGGACCTTCCGTACCTTGGACTTCGCTCTAAGACGGGCAAGGCTGAACAACCTACCATCTGATCTTGTGTGGAGGAAAATGCCCTCTTTTGAAGATGTGAACGCATGTGAGAGCAGCAGGGAGATGAAGATCCCAAACAGTGTAGGTGCGAGAACACAGCCGTGTTTCACGCCACTCAGGATAGGAAAGGGGTCTGATGAGGCACTGCTATGCTGAATTGTGCCTTTCATATTGTCATGGAATGAGGTGATGATACTTAGTAGCTTTGGTGGACATCCGATCTTTGCTGTCTGAAGTAGTCTGAAGAGACCACGTCTGCTGACAAGGTCAAAGGCTTTGGTCAGATCTATGAAAGCAACGTAGAGGGGCATCTGTTGTTTGCGGCATTTCTCCTGTAGCTAGCGAAGGGAGAACGGGGCGGCACAGTGGCGCAGTGGTTAGCACCGCAGCCTCACAGCTCCAGCGACCCGGGTTCAATTCCAGGTACTGCTTGTGTGGAGTTTGCAAGTTCTCCCTGTGTCTGCGTGGGTTTCCTCCGGGTGCTCCGGTTTCCTCCCACATGCCAAAAGACTTGCAGGTTGATAGGTAAATTGGCCATTATAAATTGACCCTAGTATAGGTAGGTGGTAGGGAAATATAGGGACAGGTGGGGATGTGGTAGGAATATGGAATTAGTGTAGGATTAGAATAAATGGGTGGTTGATGGTCGGCACAGACTCGGTGGGCCGAAGGGCCTGTTTCAGTGCTGTATCTCTAACTAACTAACTAACAGCATGTCAATGGTGGATCTCTCTGCTCGAAAGCCACACTGTGCCTCAGGGTAGACACGCTCAGCCAGCTTCTGGAGTCTGTTTAAAATGACTCGAGCGAAGACTTTCCCCAGTATGCTGCGCAGGGAGATTCCACGGTATTGTTGCAGTCACCGCGGTCTTGTAGAGGGTGATGATATTGGAATCGCGTGTGTCCTGTGGTACTGCTCCCTCATCCCAGCACAGGCAAAGCAGTTCATGGAGTGCTGACAGTAAAGCAGGCTTGGCACTCTTGATTATTTCAGGGGTAATGCCATCCTTTCCAGGGGCTTTTCCACTGGCTAGAGAATCAATGGCATCACTGAATTCCAATTTTGTTGGCTTTTCGTCCAGCTCATCCATGACTGGCAGAGACTGGGCTGCATTGAGGGCGGTATCAGTGACAACATTTTCCCTTGAGCACAGTTCTAGGTAGTGTTCCACCCAGCTTGCGTTGGTCACTGATCGTTTCCCCTGATTTAGACTTGAGGGGGGCGGGGGGCGATCTTCTTGATGGTTGGCCCAAAAGCTTTCTTAATGCCATCGTACATTCCTCTGATGTTTCCGGTGTCGGAGGCCAGCTGAATGCGACTGCACAGGTGTTGTCAGTAGTCATAGAGAGAGATGATTGCAATGAAACATACAAGATTTTGAGAGGGCTTGACAAGGCTCGACATAGTATAAGCTGAGAGGTTGTTTCACCTGGCTGGAGAGTCTAGAACTAAGGAGCAGAGGCTCAGGATGAAGGGATGGCCATTTCAGAGGAGAAATCTCTTCACTCAGAAGGTTGTGAATCTTTGGAATTCTCTACCACAAAGGGCTATAGATGCTCCATCGTTAGGTATATTCAAGGCTGAGATTGTTAGATATTTGGACTCTGAGCGAATCAAGAGATATGGGAAGTGGGCGGGAAAGTGGAGTTGAGGTTGAAGATCAGCCAGGATCTTATTAAATGGCGAGGCATGCTCGAGGAGCTGTATGGCCTACTCTGGCTCCTATTTCTTATGGGGGAGTGCTGTAGGGCTGGAGGAGGTTACAAAGATATGGAGGGGTGAGGTCATGGAGGGATTTGAACATGAAGATGAGGATTTCAAATTCAAGATGTGCATAAATCATTGACAGAGGCAGGACAGGTTGAGAATGCAGTTAATAATAGGATACAGCATCTTGGTTTCATTAAAAGGGGCATAGAGTACAAGAACAAGGAAGTAATGTTACACTTGTATAGAACACTGCTTCAGCCTCAACTGGAGTATTGTGTCCAGTTCTGGGCGCCACACTTAAGGAAAGATGTGAAGGCATTAGAGAGAGTGCAGGAAAAATTCACGAGAATCGTTCCAAGGATGAGGAACTTCAGTTATGTGGATAGATAGGAGAAGTTGGGACTGTTTTCCTTAGAGAAGAGAAGGTTGAGAGGAGATTTGATAGAGGTGTTCAAAATCATGAGGGATCTGGACAGAGTAGATAGGGAAAAACTGTTCCCATTGGTGGAAGGATCATGAACAAGTGGGCACAGGTTTAAGGTAATTGGCAAAAGAAGCAATAGCAACATGAGGAAAAACATTTTTGTGCAGCGTATGGTTAGGATCTGGAATGCACTGCCTGAGAGTGTGGTGGAGGCATGTTCAATCGAGGCATTCAGGAGGGAATTGGATTGTTATCTGAAAAGGGAAAATGTGGAGGGCTACAGAAAGAAGGTGGGGGAGTGGCACCAGGTAAATTGCTCCTTCGGAGAGCCAGCACAGGCTGGCTGTGCTGAGCCAAAGACAGGCCGATTGGCCGCCTTCTGAACTGTAACAATTCTCTGATACTCTACACTGCTGGACCAGCAGCGAATGGAGGTCAGCAAGCACAGGAGTGGTCTAGTTCTCTCCTACCTTCCCTCATACCCTCTCTGAGCTCATCTTGTCCATGAGACCCACCTCCTGCTCCCTCAACCCTATTCCCACTGAAATACTGACCACCTAACTTCCCATCCTGATCCCCATGTCAGCTGATATTGTTAATGGTTCTCTCTCTTCAAGTACTGTCCCCCTCTCATTCAAATTTGCCATCATCGCCCCTCTTGTCATAAAAACCCTTGACCCCTTCATCCTTGCAAGCTACTGCCCAATCTGCGACCTCCCTTTCCTCTCCAAAGTCCTTCAATGTGTTGTCACCTCCCAAATCAGTGCCCACGTTTCCTGGACTCCATGTCTGAATCCCTCCAATCAGGTTTCTGGCCCTGCCCCAGTATTGAAATAGTTCTTATCAAAGTTACAAATGACAACCCATGCGACTGTGACAAAAGTACCTAATCCTCCTCATCCTGCTTGACTTTTGACACGATTCATCACATCATCCTCCTCCAATCCTTCTTCACCCTTGTCCAGCTAGGTGGCGCTCTACTTGCCTGGTTCCGCTCTTATCTATCTAGTTGTTGCCAAAGAATCACTTGCAATGGCTTCTCTTCCTGCTCCCACACCGTTACCTCTGATGTCCCTCAAGGATCTACTCTTGGCTCCCATTTATTTCTCACCTCCATGCTGCCCCTCGGCGACATCATCCGAAAACACAACTGGTTGCACATATACACTGATGACGCCCAGCTCTACCCCACCACTACCTCTCTTGACCCCTCCACAGCCTCAAAATGATCAAACTGTTCATCTTATATCCAGTACTGGATGAGCAGAAATTTCCTCCAACTAAATATTGGGAAGAGCAAAGCTACAGTCTTTGGTCCCTGCCCTGAACTTCGCTTCCTAGCTACCAACACCATCTCTCTCCCTGGCTACAGCCTGAGGATACACCAGTCTGTTTACAGCCTTGGTGATGTCGAGAGGACTGGAGGACAGTGAATGTGGTAACATTATTCAAGAAGGGTAGCAGGGATAAACCAGGTTATTACAGGCCGGTGAGTCTAACATTAATGGTTGGGAAACTATTGGAAAAACTTCTGAAGGACAGGATTAATCTCCACTTGGAAAGGCAGGGATTAATCAGGGGTAGTCAGCATGGCTTTGTCAGGGAGAGATCGTGTCTAACTAACTTGATTGAATTTTTCGAGGAGGCGGCTAGATGTGTAGATGAGGGTAAAGCAGTTGATGTAGTCTACATGGACTTCAGTAAGGTTTTTGATAAGGTCCCGCATGGGAGATTGGTTAAGAAGGTAAAAGCCCATGGGATCCAGGGCAATTTGGCAAATTGGATCTAAAATTGGCTTAGTGGAAGGAGGCAGAGGGTGATGGTCGAGGGTTGTTTCTGCGAGTGGAAGCCTGTGACCAGTGGTGTACCGCAGGAATTGGTACTGGGACCCTTGCTGTTTGTAGTGTACATTAATGATTTAGACATGAATATAGGAGGTATGATCAGTAAGTTTGCAGGTGACACGAACAAAGAACAAAGAACAAAGAAAATTACAGCACAGGAACAGGCCCTTCGGACCTCCAAGCCTACGCCGATCCAAATCCTCTATCTAAACCTGTCGCCTATTATCTAAGGGTCTGTATCTCTTTACTTCCTGCCCATTCATGTATCTGTCTAGATACATCTTAAAAGACGCTATCGTGCCCGCGTCTACCACCTCCGCTGGCAATGCGTTCCATGCACCCACCACCCTCTGCGTAAAGAACTTTCCACGCATATCCCCCCTAAACTTTTCCCCTTTCACTTTGAACTCATGTCCCCTTGTAATTGAAACCCCCACTCTGGGAAAACGCTTCTTGCTATCCACCCTGTCTATACCTCTCATGATTTTGTACACCTCAATCAGGTCCCCCCTCAACCTCCGTCTTTCTAATGAAAATAATCCTAATCTACTCAACCTCTCTTCATAGCTAGCGCCCTCCATACCAGGCAACATCCTGGTGAACCTCCTCTGCACCCTCTCCAAAGCATCCGCATCCTTTTGGTAATGTGGCAACCAGAACTGCACGCAGTATTCCAAATGTGGCCGAACCAAAGTCCTATACAACTGTAACATGACCTGCCAACTTTTGTACTCAATACCCCGTCTGATGAAGGAAAGCATGCCGTATGCCTTCTTGACCACTCTATTGACCTGCGTTGCCACCTTCAGGGAACAATGGACCTGAACACCCAAATCTCTCTGCACATCAATTTTCCCCAGGACTTTTCCATTTACTGTATAGTTCATTCTTGAATTGGATCTTCCAAAATGCATCACCTCGCATTTGCCCTGATTGAATTCCATCTGCCATTTCTCTGCCCAACTCTCCAGTCTATCTATATTCTGCTGTATTCTCTGACAGTCCCCTTCACTATCTGCTACTCCACCAATCTTAGTGTCGTCTGCAAACTTGCTAATCAGACCTCCTATACTTTCCTCCAAATCATTTATGTATATCACAAACAACAGTGGTCCCAGCACGGATCCCTGTGGAACACCACTGGTCACACGTCTCCATTTTGAGAAACTCCCTTCCACTGCTACTCTCTGTCTCCTGTTGCCCAGCCAGTTCTTTAACCATCTAGCTAGTACACCTTGGACCCCATGCACCTTCACTTTCTCCATCAGCCTACCATGGGGAACCTTATCAAACACCTTACTGAAGTCCATGCATATGACATCTACAGCCCTTCCCTCATCAATCAACTTTGTCACTTCGTCAAAGAATTCTATTAAGTTGGTAAGACATGACCTTCCCTGCACAAAACCATGTTGCCTATCACTGATAAGCCCATTTTCTTCCAGATGGGAATAGATCCTATCCCTCAGTATCTTCTCCAGCAGCTTCCCTACCACTGACGTCAGGCTCACCGGTCTATAATTACCTGGATTATCCCTGCTACCCTTCTTAAACAAGGGGACAACATTAGCAATTCTCCAGTCCTCTGGGACCTCACCCGTGTTTAAGGATGTTGCAAAGATATCTGTTAAGGCCCCAACTATTTCCTCTCTCGCTTCCCACAGTAACCTGGGATAGATCCCATCCGGACTTGGGGACTTGTCCACCTTAATGCCTTTTAGAATACCCAACACTTCCTCCCTCCTTATGCCGACTTGACCTGGAGTAATCAAACATCTGTCCCTAATCTCAATATCCGTCATGTCCCTCTCCTCGGTGAATACCGATGCAAAGTACTCGTTTAGAATCTCACCCATTTTCTCTGACTCCACGCATAACTTTCCTCCTTTGTCCTTGAGTGGGCCAATCCTTTCTCTAGTTACCCTCTTGCTCCTTATATATGAATAAAAGGCTTTGGGATTTTCCTTAACCCTGTTTGCTAAAGATATTTCATGACCCCTTTTCGCCCTCTTAATTCCTCGTTTCAGATTGCGCCTACAATCCCGATATTCTTTCAAAGCTTCGTCTTTCTTCAGCCGTCTAGACCTTATGTATGCTTCCTTTTTCCTCTTAGCTAGTCTCACAATTTCACCTGTCATCCATGGTTCCCTAATCTTGCCATTTCTTCCCCTCATTTTCACAGGAACATGTCTCTCCTGCACGCTAATCAACCTCTCTTTAAAAGCCTCCCACATATCAAATGTGGATTTACCTTCAAACAGCTGCTCCCAATCTACATTCCCCAGCTCCTGCCGAATTTTGGTATAGTTGGCCTTGCCCCAATTTAGCACTCTTCCTTTAGGACCACTCTCGTCTTTGTCCATGAGTATTCTAAAACTTATGGAATTGTGATCACTATTCCCAAAGTAGTCCTCTACTGAAAAATCAACCACCTGGCCCGGCTCATTCCCCAACACCAGGTCCAGTATGGCCCCTTCCCGAGTTGGACTATTTACATACTGCTCTAGAAAACCCTCCTGGATGCTCCTTACAAATTCTGCTCCATCTAGACCTCTAACACTAAGTGAATCCCAGTCAATGTTGGGAAAATTAAAATCTCCTATCACCACCACCCAGTTGCTCCTACAGCTTTCCATAATCTGTTTACATATTTGTACCTCTATCTCACGCTCGCTGTTGGGAGGCCTGTAGTACAGCCCCAACATTGTTACTGCACCCTTCCTATTTCTGAGTTCTGCCCATATTGCCTCACAGCTCGAGTCCTCCATAGTGCCTTCCTTCAGCACAGCTGTGATATCCTCTTTGACCAGTAATGCAACTCCTCCACCCCTTTTACCTCCCTCTCTATCCCGCCTGAAGCATCGGTATCCTGGGATATTTAGTTGCCAATCATGCCCTTCCCTTAACCAAGTCTCAGTAATAGCAATAACATCATACTCCCAGGTACTAATCCAAGCCCTAAGTTCATCTGCCTTACCTACTACACTTCTTGCATAAAACAAATACACCTCAGACCACCAGTCCCTTTGCTTTCATCATCTGCTCCCTGCCTACTCTTTCCCTTAGTCACGCTGACTTCATTATCTAGTTCCTTACAGGCTTTAGTTACTACCTCCTTACTCTCCACTGACCTCATTTGGTTCCCATCCCCCTGCCACATTAGTTTAAACCCTCCCCAACAGCGTTAGCAAAAGCACCCCCAAGGACATTGGTTCCAGTCCGGCCCAGGTGTAGACCGTCCAATTTGTAATAGTCCCACCTCCCCCAGAACCGGTCCCAATGTCCCAAAAATTTGAACCCCTCCCTCCTGCACCATCTCTCAAGCCACGCATTCATCCTGACTATTCTTTCATTTCTACTCTGACTATCACGTGGCACTGGTAGCAATCCTGAGATTACTACCTCTGAGGTCCTACTTTTTAACTTGGCTCCTAACTCCCTAAATTCTGCTTGTAGGACCTCATCCCGTTTTTTACCTATATCATTGGTGCCTATGTGCACAACGACAACTGGCTGTTCACCCTCCCCCTTCAGAATGTTCTGCAGCCGATCTGAGACATCCCTGACCCGTGCACCTGGGAGGCAACATACCATTCGGGAGTCTCGTTTTCGACCACAGAACCGCCTATCTACTCCCCTTACAATCGAATCCCCTATGACTATAGCCCTTCCACTCTTTTTCCCGCCCTTCTGAACAGCAGAGCCAGCCACGGTGCCATGAACCTGGCTACTACTGCCTTCCCCTGGTGAGCCATCTCCCTCAACAGTATCCAAAACGGTATACCTGTTGTGGAGGGAGATGACCGCAGGGGACACCTGCGCTGCCTTCCTGTTCTTTCTCTGCCTTTTGGTCACCCATTCCCTTTCTCCCTCAGCAATCCTAATCTGCGGTGTGACCAATTCGCTGAACGTGCTATCCACAACCTCCTCAGCATCGCGGATGCTCCAAAGTGAGTCCATCCGCAGCTCCAGAGCCGTCATGCGGTCTAACAAGAGCTGCAGCTGGACACACTTCCTGCACGTGAAGGAGTCAGGGACATCAGCCATGTCCCTGAGCTCCCACATTGAGCAAGAGGAGCATGTCACGGGTCTGAGATCTCCTGCCATTTTTAATCTTAAGCTTAAACTTAGTTAAATGAAAAAGGAACGAAAAGTTTTTAAACAATCACACGATAAAATAAAAAAAAAAGAGAAATAGCAAAATATCTACACACCACCGAGTCCTCCTTTTTTTTTGGTTAGAGGAGGAGGGCGGGTGGGAGACACTACAAGTGTAGTGTCTCGGGTTCAGAAACAGCCCAAATATATAGGGTTTTACTTACCCAGCAGCCCCCTGGTCTCCGCCGAAAACAAAAAGAAATTAAATTTACTTTAAACTGACCTTCCCAGCTGCTCACTCGCTCGCACTCTCTGCTCCCGAAAAAGCTGCTGCAATGAAAGGCAAGTTCTTTTAAACGGCCCAAATATATAGGGTTTTACTTACCCAGCAGCCCCCTGGTCTCCGCCGAAAACAAAAAGAAATTAAATTTACTTTAAACTGACCTTCCCAGCTGCTCACTCGCTCGCACTCTCTGCTCCCGGAAAAGCTGCTGCAATGAAAGGCAAGTTCTTTTAAACGGCCCAAATATATAGGGTTTTACTTACCCAGCAGCCCCCTGGTCTCCGCCGAAAACAAAAAGAAATTAAATTTACTTTAAACTGACCTTCCCAGCTGCTCACTCGCTCGCACTCTCTGCTCCCGAAAAAGCTGCTGCAATGAAAATTGGTGGTGTCGTAAATAGTGAGGAGGAAAGCCTTAGATTACAGGACGATATAGATGGGCTGGTATGATGGGCAGAGCAGTGGCAAATGGAATTTAATCCTGAGATGTGTGAGGTGATGCATTTTGGAAGGACTAACAAGGCAAGGGAATATACAATGAATGGTAGGACCCCAGGTAGTACAGAATGTCAGAGGGACCTTGGTGTACTTGTCCATAGATCACTGAAGGCAGCAGCACGGGTAGATAAGGTGGTTAGGAAGGCATATGGGATACTTGCCTTTATTAGCTGAGGCATAGAATATGAGAGCAGGCACGTTATGATGGAGCTGTATAAAATGCTAGTTAGGCCATAGCTGAAGTACTGTGCACCACACTATAGGAAGGATGTGACTGCACTGGAGAGGGTGCAGAGGAGATTCACCAGGATGTTGCCTGGGCTGGAGCGTTTCAGCTATGAAGAGAGGCTGGATAGGCTAGGGTTGTTTTCCTTAGAGCACAGAAGGCTGAGGGGGGATATGGTTGAGGTATACAAAATTATGAGGGGCATTGATAGATTAGATAGGAAGAAACATTTTCCCTTAGCGGAGGGGTCAATAACCAGGGGGCATAGATTTAAGGTAAGGGGCAGGAGGTTTAGAGGGGATTTGAGGAAAAATGTTTTCGCCCAGAGGGTGGTTGGAATCTGGAACGCACTGCCTGAAGAGGTGGTAGAGGCAGGAACCATCACAACATTTAAGAAGTATTTAGATGAGCACTTGAAACACTATAGCATACCAAGGCTATGGGCCAAGTGCTGGAAAATGGGATTAGAATAGGTTGGTGCTTGATGGCCAGCAGAGACACGATGGGCCAAAGAACCTGTTTCTGTGCTGTATGACTCTGTGACCCAGAGATGAGCTTCTCACACATCTCCGCACTATGGCCACCTACTTCTTTCTCTGCAACATCGCCTGGCTCCTCCCCTGCCTCGACTCATCTGCCACTGAAATTCTTATATGAAATCTGCCTTTGTTACCTCTAGACTTGACTATTGTAAGACACTCCTAGCCTTGGCATGCAATTTATTATTCAAATTTCAAAAAAAATGTATTGAACATTCCTAAAGGGAAATTCTTAATGCAATATTCACATTCAGTTCCCTCTTAGCAATTGCAAGTAGGTTTGATCTACCGAGCCTGTCAGGGAGAAAATGCTAAGCTGAGACAATTCTTTCATAAAGAGCAAGGGTGACAAGGCAGTACATTGAATTAATTTCATTCCACACATTTGAGTGCAGTAAACAGATCTCTGAACATAATTTCACACATCTAGTTAAAATTAACTGCAGCTGGTTGGTTTAGGTGATCTAATGACAGCTGTTGTTGGTCCGGAGTGAAATTTATTCATTGTGCGTGAAATCTTTTCAGGATCTTCAACTGTCACTGACCCGAAATCCGAGATGTACCTCGATTTCAGAACAGTGGAACATACTTATTTGTAGCCTGACAGGGAACTGAAAGACTCTATGCAATACCTCCTGCTAGTAACCCACCTACTTTCCAATTGAAATCGCTGACTAGACACACGTGTGGCTGAAGTTTTATCCACATGCATTAACTTTAACGGCAAATGCCTTACTCATAATACAAGCAAATGTACTTCAGGTGTATGTATACATAACAAACATCTAGCACCAGTGAAAAACTTTATAGTTTGGAATTGAGCCAATGAATTGATAGACACAGCACACTATCATGCAGCTTCTTGGATTTAGTGCAGCAGTTGCGAGCAGGACTTTGACTCATCAGATTGATTGTTGAGAATGTTGACTTGCACAGCGAGACCCATCAGACCCACCCCCACTCTCCATCCGGAGCGTGATTGGATGCTGTTGGTCCATTGTTATGACTGCCTTGTTGGAGCTGGTTGGGCTGAATCATTCCGCTGGCCTGGAGTGGTTATTCTGATTGATAGAGCTGACCACAGTGACCGTACCCTTCTTCATTCAATGTTACTGATGTTTCCACAGTGTAGCAGTCCAGAGTTTTTACATGTGTTAAGCACCATTTTAACACACAGCCAATAAGCAGGTACTAAGAAAGCAAAGTACACACAATGATCAAAACACTCACACATTCTGCTATTTTACCAACAAACAATAAGATTAATGTGTACTTGCAGAGACCGTGCAAATATGAGTATTGAGATCACATCCTAATGAGGATTTTTATTATTCAATTTTTATTTATTAATAAAACAAACAATTAACCACATCTGGATTCCTACGTACCCACATGTGACTACTGGTTAATGTATTGGACAGCACTATTCTATACAACATTCCTGCTATTAACCCACCTACTCTATACAACAGCCCCTGCTATTAACCCATCATATATCACCTGTTGGATACTGGACAGAGTAGTGCACATTGTCTTGTTCTTTAACTAGATGAATATTAGGCTCCTGCCAGCATTAAGATTATCCACACAAGCTAGATTTTATTTTATTCATGTCATGGGATGTAGGCGTCGCTGGCTAGGCCAGCATTTATTGCCCATCCTTAATTGCCCTTGAGAAGGTGGTGGTGAGCTGCCTTCTTGAACTGTTGCAGTCCATCTGGCGTAGGTACACCCACAGTGCTGTTACGAAGGGAGTTCCAGGATTTTGATCCAGTGATAGTGAACGAACAGCGATATAGTTCCAAGTCAGGATGGTGTGTGACTTGGAGGGGAACATGCAAATGGTCTGTTGGCCTTGTCCTTCAAGGTAGAGCTCACGGGTTTGGAAGGTGCTGTTGAAGGAGGCATGGTGAGTTGCTGCAGTGCATCTTGTAGATGGTACACACTGCTGCTACTGTGCATCGGTGGTGAAGGGAGTATATATTTAAGGTGGTGAATGGGCTGCGAATTGCTTTGTCCTGGATGGTGTCGAGCTTCCTGAGTGTTGTTGGAGCTGCACCCATCCAGGCAAGTGGAGAGTATTCCATCACACTCCCGACTTGTGCCTTGTTGATAGAAGACAGGGGGCTGGATTTTGTTCTCCCCCAGGAGTTGGGGGTGGGGTGGGCCCTGCAGATGGCTCCGGATGAGGCCTGCCACTGTCCTTGATGCCGGGAGGGGCCGGCCCGATCCTCCTGGCGGTGGCAAGGCTCCATGGCGGCCCCCCCTCCCCCACCCTAACCACTGGGTGACGGGACCACAATTTAAATATTCAAATTAATAAATTTAAATATACTTACCAGAGGTCTTGAGGGCCCACCGTGATGTTCGGCGTGCCGATTGGTACTCCTGCGCCTTCAGATTCCCGTACGGGGAAACGAGGCGCCATACCGGTGGGGAGGAGGGGAGGTAAGTTTGTCAATGCCGGGTGGGGGGGGAGGGAATGGGGTCAAATACACGTAATGGGAGTGTTTTAAAATTCATTCATGGGATGTGGGCATTGCTGGCCAGGCCAGCATTTATTGCCCATCTCGAATTGCCCTTGAGAAGGTGGTGGTGAGCTGCCTTCTTGAAACACTGCAGTCCATGTGGGGTAGGTACACCCACAGTGCTGTTAGGAAGGGAGTTCCAGGATTTTGACCCAGCGACAGTGAAGGAACGGCGATATAGTTCCAAGTCAGGATAATGTGTGACTTGGAGGGGAACTTGCAGTAGGGGATGGTGGGAAGGGTCGAACCTTAAACTTTGTGCAGTTTGCAGGGGTGGGGGGTGAAGGTCACATGTAAAAGGTAGATTTTGGGGTGGGCAAATAGCTATTGTAAATGTTATTGGGGGGATGGCAAAGGGGTGTTCAAAATTTATTTACTTAATTTTGGGGGGGGTATGACTTTAAAAATTTAAATTGGGCAGCAGGGCTAGCTGCCCTTTAAAAATGGCGCCACTGCCAGCGCACAAGCAGCTGACACCATTGCTGTGGACAGACAGCACGACCCCTCCATGTGATCGGGGGAGGGGTGCGTGGGGGTTGGGCCGCCCCGGCTATTTAAATGAGTCGCTGCGCTTGAGACTACGGTGGCTCTTTGGCTGCAGCCCACACAGGCGGGCTGCCATTTTTTGAGCTTGCCGCCACGATTGGCGACGGGCTCTTAAAATCCAGCCCAGGCTTTAGGGCTCAGGTGGTGGGTTACTTGCCACAGAATTCCCAGCCTCTGACCTGCTCTTGCAGGCACAGTATTTATATGGCTGGTCCAGTTCAGTTTCTGGTCAATGGTAACCTCCAGGATGTTGAGCGTGGCTGATTCAGCAATTTTGAATGTCAAGGGGAGATGGTTAGATTCTCTCTTTTTGGAGATGGTCATTGCCTGGCACTTGTGTGGCATGAATGTTACTTGCCACTTATCAGCCCAAGTCTGCATGTGGACACAGAATGCCTCAGTATCTGAGGAGTTGCGAATGGTAGTGAACATCGTGCAATCATTAGCGAACATCCCCACTTCCGACCTGATGATGGAGGGCAGGTCATTGATGAAGCAGCTGAAGATGGTTGGGCCTAGGACACTACCCTGAGGAACTCCTTCAGCAATGTCCTGGGGCTGAGATGTTTGCCCTCCAACAGCCACAACCATCTGCCTTTGTGCCAGGTATGACTCCAACCGGTGGAGTGTTTCCCCCCGATTTCCATTGACTCCAGTTTTGCTAGGGCTCCTTGATGCCACACATGGTCAAATGCTGCCTTGATGCCAAGGACAATCACTCTCACTTCACCTCGAGTTCAGCTCCTTTGTCTATGTTTGGACCAAAGCTTTAATTAGATCAGGAGCCAAGTGGCCCTGGGAGAACCCAAACTGAGCGTCAGTAAGCAGGCTGTTGCTGTTTAAGTGGCACTTGATAGCACTGCCAATTACACCTTGCATCACCTTGCTGACGATCGAGAGTAGACTGATGGGGTGCTAATTGGCTGGATTGGATTTGTTCTGCTTTTTGTGGACATTAAAGGCCTGCTCAGGTCGGGTAAAAGAACGCGACCCGAACCCGACCGCTCCACAGCGGACCCAAGCCCGACCTGGCCCACCTCCCTCCGATTTTGCCCAAGCCCGGACTGGGCCCGACCCGATCCGAGCTTCCCTTTACTTACTTTCCGACTGGGAACCTCCAGGAAGCTGCAGCGCATGGGTGATAATGTCAAAGTGATGTCACTTGCTCACTACGCAGACTCAGTTTCGTCCCGGACTCCCAGCTCAGGTAAGTTTTTTAATTTCAATACTTACCAGCACAGCACATACAGTGTGTGTCTGGCTTGACCCGACCTGGCCCGAGCCAGAAAGACAGACCCGGAAGAGGGGCCCAACCCGACCCGAACCCGACACATGTCGTCGGGTCCTTTCGGGTTCGGGTCGGGTAGCAGGCCTTTACAGGACATAGCTGGGCAATTTTCCACATTGTCAGTTAGATGACAGTGTTGTAGCTGTACTGGAACATCTTGGCGTCTCCTTGTTTTCTTACTCTGTATCTGACTGTTAAAATCCCTCTTCTTTTATGCCCCAAAGTGATTGTCTTCTGACTCAACACATCCAATCATTTTTGTCCACACCAGCTCAAACTCTGGTGTCCTGATTACCCAGCAAGTTTATACATCCTGAGTTAATTATACATAGACATTTCCTGCCCCCAGCCAACATCTTACATGATCTGGACCACTGTTACATTTATTCTCTTTGTTCATTGATCTTTTTTCAGACAATAATAATTGCTGATGTGACTCACAAGTTTCAGTTACTCATTAATGATAAGCGATTCCCAAAGACCATCAACCTATTTGGACAAAGAGGTCTGTTCAAGCATGCAGTTTACAATTTAGAATTACTCAGGTTACTTATATAGAAGCAAAATACTGCGGATGCTGGAAATCTGAAATAAAAACACGAAATGCTGGAACCACTCAGTAGGTCTGGCAGCATCTGTGAAAAGAGAAGCAGAGTTAACGTTTCGGGTCAGTGACCCTTCTTCGGAACTGACAAATATTAGAAAAGTCACAGGTTATAAGCAAGTGAGGTGGGGGTGGGGCAAGAGATAACAAAGGAGGTGTAGATTGGACCAGGCCACATAGCTGACCAAAAGGTCACGGAGCAAAGGCAAACAATATGTTAATGGTGTGTTGAAAGACAAAGTATTAGTACAGATTAAGTGTTAATGCACTGAATATTGAACAACAGCAAGTGCAAACCTGAAAAAAAAGTGGGTAAGCAAATTGAACAAACTAAGATGAAATGAAATAAATGCAAAAAAAAAATTGTAAAAAATGTAAAATATCCATTATAAGCCCACCGACTCCCACAGCTACCTTGACTACACTTCTTCACACCCTACCTCCTGTAAGGACTCCATTCCATTCTCCCAGTTTCTCCGTCTCCGAAGCATCTGCTCTGATGATGACACCTTCCACGACGGTGCTTCTGATATGACCTCCTTTTTCCTCAACCGAGGATTTCTCCCCACTGTGGTTGACAGGGCCCTCAACCGTGTCCAGACCATTCCCTGCACCTCTACCCTCACCCCTTCCCCTCCCTCCCAGAACCGTGACAGGGTTCCCCTTGTCCTCACTTTCCACCCCATCACCCTCCATATCCAAAGGATCATCCTCCGCCATTTCCGCCACCTCCAGTGTGATGCCACTACCAGTCGCATCTTCCCGTCCCTTCCCCGTCAGCATTCCGAAGGGATCTTTCCCTCCACGACACCCTGGTCCACTCCTCCATTACCCCCACCACCACGTCCCCGTCCCAGGGCACCTTCCCCTGCAATCGCAGGAGGTGTAATACCTGCCCATTTACCTCCTCTCTCCTCACTATCCCAGGCCCCAACACTCCTTTCAGGTGAAGCAGCGATTTACTTGTACTTCTTTCAATGTAGTATACTGTATTCGCTGCTCAAAGTGTGGTCTCCTCTACATTGGGGAGACCAAGCGCAGACTGGGTGACTGCTTTGCGGAACATCTCCGCTCAGTCCGCAAGCAGGACCCCGAGCTTCCGGTTGCTTGCCATTTCAACACTCCCCACTGCTCTCATGCTGACATCTCTGTCCTGGGATTGCTGCAGTGTTCCAGTGAACATCAACGCAAGCTCGAGGAACAGCATCTCATCTACAGATTAGGCACACTACAGCCTGCCGGACTGAACATTGAGTTCAATAATTTCAGAGCATGACAGCCCCCCATTTTGCTTTCATTTTTAGTTATTTTTTCTTTTTTTTTACATTTTTTACAATTTTTTTTTGCATTTATTTCATTTCATCTTAGTTTGTTCAATTTGCTTACCCACTTTTTTTTCAGGTTTGCACTTGCTGTTGTTCAATATTCAGTGCATTAACACTTAATCTGTACTAATGCTTTGTCTTTCAACACACCATTAACATATTGTTTGCCTTTACTCCGTGACCTTTTGGTCAGCTATGTGGCCTGGTCCAATCTACACCTCCTTTGTTATCTCTTGCCCCACCCCCATCTCACTTGCTTATAACCTGTGACTTTTCTAATATTTGTCAGTTCCGAAGAAGGGTCACTGACCCGAAACGTTAACTCTGCTTCTCTTTTCACAGATGCTGCCAGACCTGCTGAGTGGTTCCAGAATTTCTTGTTTTTATTACTCAGATTACTTCATTGCCAAAGACAGAGTCCTATCCTTACAACAGTATATCTGGAAATGGATCAGTAAATCAACTTTTAGTAAATTAATCCAAGATAGTTTTATACTCTATACAAGAGAAAGAATTTATACAACATCTCCTGTTATTAACTCACCTACTGCATACAAGAAGGGACGAGAGAAAGAGGACTTACATTACGGTTAATTTTGTTTTGAAGGTTATTCACTGCTGTAATGTAGCAAAATGCAGCAGTTAATTTGTACACAGTAAAACAATGAGTTAAATTACCGGATACATTTTTTTGGTGATGTTGTTTGGGGCATAAAATGTTAGCTAGGATACCAGGAGAACTCCCCCAGTCTGCTTTAAATAGTGCTGTGGGATCTTTTACATCCACCGAAGAGGAGAGACAGTGCCTCAGTTTAATGTTTCATCTGAAAGATGGCAGGTCCCTCAGTGTCACACTGAAGTGTAGGCCTGGATTTTGTCTTTGGAGTCGAACTTAAACCTACAATCTTCTGACTCAGAGGCACAAGTGCTACCAGCAAGCTAAGGCTCCTGTGATTAAAAAGTAATCCTTTGCACAAACCCTGTAAGATTAGAAACAGGAGGGGTTTTTATTGAATTCCATGACAAGAAAGCAAAAAAAAACAAATCAATCAAAGAGAGCGATGATTCGAAAATGGAAAGCAATCACAGGAAAGAAAGACTACTGAGAGACAAAGCTCTGAAAAAGTGGCAGAAAAGCAAATACATCTTTTTAATGTACAGCTGCTGGAACGGTTGTCAAAGAATGATATGGAGATAGAGGATAGAGTCTATTGACCAAACTATGACTGCAGTGGGAGATTGGTTGCTTAACGGTCCTGTTATGCATCTAATGCTGGCACAGTCTTAGAGATAATTTTAAAAGCTTTACTGTTGTTGCTGGACCTCAACATTTTTATCTTATTTTGCTTGTCGCCTTCAGAAGAAATTTGTTTCAAGTGTCAAGGAGTCAACTTTACAATTCTATATACTTTGATATATACTGCTTTTTTCTATTTTTAAATGAAGTGGATCTTGGAATACAAAGTAGAATTTCAAAATTCTACTTGGAGGTGTGGCAAACAGTGAGCATGATATGATCCGCCTGCAACAGGACATAGATAGGATAAGAGAATGGGCAGAGAGGTGGCAAATAGAGTCTAATACTGACAAGTGTGAGGTGATGTATTCTGGCAGAAGGGATAGGGAGAGGCAATATACAATTAATGGGACAGTTCTAAAGAGTGTGCAGGAACAGAGCGACCTGGGGGAGCATGTGCAAGATCTTTGAAGGTGGCAGGACATATTGAGAGAGTGGTTAGTAAAGCATATGGGATCTTGGGCTTCATAAATAGAGGCATTGAGTACAAAAGCAGGGAAGTTATGCCGAACCTTTATAAAGCTCTGATTAGGCCCCAACTAGAGTACTGTGTCCAGTTCTGGTCACCACACTTTAGGAAGGATGTGAAGGTCCTTGAGGGGGTGCAGAGGAGATTTACCAGAATGATTCTAGAGATGGGGGATTTTAGTTGCAAGGTTAGGTTGAAAAAGTTGGGGTTGTTCTCCCTGGAGCAAAGGAGATTGAGGGGAGATCTAATAAAGGTGTACAAGATTATGACAGGCCTAGCTAAGTTAGACAAGGAGAAATGGTTCCCATTAGCTGATGGTACAAGGACTAGGGGGGAAACAGATTGAAGGTTTTGGGCAAGAGATGCAGGAGGAGTATGAGGAAGCACTTTTTACACAGCGGCTGGTAACGATCTTGAACTCGCTGCCTACGAGGGAGCCGTCGAAGAGGAGACAATCAATGATTTCAAAAGGAAATTGGATGGGCACTTGAAGGAAATAAACTTGCAGGGCTATGGGGATTGAGCGGGGAGTGGGACTGACTGGACTGTGCCGCGGAGAGCTGGCATGAACTTGATGGGCCAAATGGCCTCCTTCTTTCCCATAAATGACTCTATGACAAAATCATGTTCCTGAAAGGCGTGTGATCACCGTCAATTTTTCTCTGCTATGCCTGGGAGCCTGATTCTTCCAACCGACCCCTTCAGTTTAGTCATCTGTTGCCATTTATTCTAATTTGGAAAAAAAATATTTTGTCACAAATGTAGTTTTTGCTTGCTGCCTTTTGGCCCTCATCTTTTCAGGAGTCCACCTTCCCTACCAGGGTTTCTTTCAAAGTAAAATACCCCAAATATTGGGCCAGAATTTGCTGGGAAGATCACGGCAGGTTAAATGCACACACCATTATTAGTGTATAAATCTCCCAGCATTTCGGTGGTTGGGGGTGGGAAAGGAAGAGATACCCTTTAAGTTCTGAATTCCTGACTGATTTGTGCCGCTCCGCCATTAGCCTTGCAAAAACAGCAGTCATGAGTTTCATGAAATTGCTGCATATGCGCTATTAAAATAATTCAAACTCCCTGCAGAAATTTAGGGCTGGTACCCAGGAACAAGAGGAGGCCATTTGGCCCCTTGAGTCTGTTCTGGCATACAATGAGATCATGGATGATCTACGACCCAACTCCATGTACCTGCCTTTGCCTCATATCCCTTAATACCGTTGACTAACAAAAATCTATCAATTTCAGTACTGAAATTCACAAATGATCTAGCATCAATTACCATTTGTGGAAGAGAGTCCAAACTTCTACCACCCTTTCTATGTAAAAATGTTTCCTAATTTCACTCCTGAAAGGTCTGTGTCTAATTCTTAGACTGAGTTCCCTAGTCCTAGACTCGCCAAACAGCGGAAATAGTTTCTCTCAATCTACCCCACCTGTTCCCCTTAACATCTTGAAAACTTAGATCGAATCACCCCTTAACCCTCTAAACTCCAGGGAATACAACCCTAGTTTGCATGACCTTTCCTCAATTTAACCCTTGGAGTCGAGGTATCATTCTGGTAAACCTGCGCTGCATTCCCTTCAAGGCCAATATAAACTTCCTAAGGTGTGGTGCCCAGAACTGAACACAGTAATGCCAGGTGTGGTCTAACTAGGGCTTTTTATAGCTGAAGCATGACTTCTACCCTCTTGTATTCTAGTCCTTGAGATATAAGGCTAGTATTCCATCAGCATTTTGATTATTTCCTGTACCTGTTCATAACGTTTTAAGGATCTATGCACCTGGAACCCCAAGTCTCTTTGGACCTCCACTGTTTCTAGCTAACCTAATGATGAAAGTACCCTTTTAATTATGAGATTTATTTTCCTGCAATGCTACACAACCTCTCCGGCCCAGAAGGGGAACAATTGAAAATGTGGAGTCTCATTCTGGCAAGTAGTAAATTGTTACTGAAGTTTTAAAAAAATTTTCTTTTTTCTTTTTCTATCTGTCTCCCTTTTCTCTCTATCTTAATCCAATCTTTCTTTTCCTCTCTGGATCTAACTTGACTTTAATTCACCCTATTGCCCACCCCATTTTTTTTCTCTAGTATTTAAATCCCATTGGTTAAGGAGATAGGCTATTGGTCCCATGATTTACCAGGGTGCCTGATGTCCCATTGCCCTCATTATCAGCTCATACATTCAGCAATTTGTGGTGCAAAAACCTTTGAGCTGAAGGGTGAGGAGAAATGTTTAACAAAAACTGAGCACATCATGGGATGTCCCACTCCTGCAAATTCTGGCCCATTGTTACATTCCTCCATAAGGCCACAAGAAACTGGGTCAAGATGAGAATAGAGAGTTTGATTTCCAGTATCTGCTCTAAAACAAAGCTGTGAACTGGCAACCAGTGGTCACACCTCCGCCAGTTTCAGCTATTCTGGACAACTATTTAGCACTCCATTTGCCTTTTATTCCATGGCATTTCTGTCTTCTAATCTCTCCTGCCCTCTGTCCTATCACAGATCTTCCCTTTTGTCCTTCTTCCCCCTCCCCCTTTCACTTGCTCAAAGCCTATTACATTTCTAACCTTCACCAATTCTGATGAAAGGTCACGGGCCTGAAATGTTAACCATTTCTCTCTCCATAGATGCTGACCAGACCTGCGGAGTATTTCCAGCACTTTCTGTTCTCATTTCAGAGATCCAGCATCTGCAGCATTTTGCTCTTATTATTGGAGTACTCTGGATGCAGTTCAACCAGAGCTTTATATAACTGCAGCATAACTTCCACCACTCAATATTCCAGCCCCCTTGAGATAAAGGCTAATGTTCCATTAGCCTATTTAATAATTTTCTTGTACCTGCCCATTAGCTTTTAGTGATTTCTGTACTTGGATACATACATCTCTCAGCCCCTCCATAGCTCCTCACCATTTAGAATATACTCTGATCAATCTTACTTCAGTCCAATGTGGATGACCTCATACTTTCCCACATTGAACTCCATCTGCCAAAGTTTTGTCCACTTACTAAATCCATCTATCCTTTGCAACTTTCCGTTCCCACAATACTCACTGTGCTGCCTAACTTAGTGGTGCCAGCAAACTTGGAGACAAAGCTCTCTATTCCTTTAACTAAACTGTTTATATAGTGAAAAGCTGAGGCCCAATACAGATCCCTGGGGAACATCACTAATCACATCCAGCCAATTGGAATAAATCCCTACTGTGTCTCCCATCACCTAACCAATTCCCTACCCATGCTAATATGTTGCCTCTAATTCTAATCACTTTCATTTTTGTTAACGGTCCCTTGGGTGGAACCATATTGAATGTCCATATAAATAACATCCACAAACTTTCTCTTATGTACCACATTAGTTACCTCCTCAAAACACTTAACTAGGTTACTTAGACATGACTTATCAGCACAAATCCATGCTGGCTCTTCCATCTCATGAATACATGAGTGCGCTAATTTCCTGAAATGCGCTAGAAATTTCCTGATCACAGCTTTCTAACCAAATCTTCAATCACCCAGGCCATTTACCTAAGGGAGGGCACTTAAGCTACCTCTTGCTGTGGAGAGACAATCTGAAGGGGTTCAGTATTTTTAAAAAATGCTAGCATTTCTTAATTTGCGAAATCTTGCAGTAATTATTTTGTACCCTGGTCAAATGGGAGGAGTTGGTCTTGTTTGAAATTATACTGCTAGTTCAGCACCTTGTAAAAGCACATGGATCCGAATTGTGATGGCTGGAACAAAACAAATCCTTAAACAGACCTTGATGAATATGTTAATGACAATTCCTCTATCAAGATTCTGTCGTATTAATTAGCATTGGTCTCCGTGGGGAACGTAGAATTTAGTCATGACCCTGGTAGTACAAATTGGTGGGCACATGCTTTTCTTTTTAACATATAAAGTGTGTACCTTAGATGCGTGGGTCCCAGATGTACAGACAGGTAACAAGTGACATTAATACAAAATAGAAATGTGTGCACTGGTGATGCGATTGGGACTAGATCATGTCAACTATGAAAAGTTGTTTCACCTTGTCCAGAACAGTACAAGCAGAGGACAAACGAAACCGTGGAAGCAATATTTCAGTGAGCGAGTGGTCAATCTATGGAACAGGCTCCCTAGGGAGATGGTGGAAGTAGTTAGTATTTTATTTAATTTTATTTAGAGATACAGCACTGAAACAGGTCCTTCGGCCCGCCGAGTCTGTGCCGACCAAGAACCACCCATTTATACCACCTACCTACACTAGGGGCAATTTACAATGGCCTTGATTCATTAAAATGAGAACTAGATTAGATTTCTTTCAGAAAATGACATTTTGGGACACAGTATATGAGTGTTTGGAGACAATGGTATGTGGTCACTGTTAGCATGCCTGTGAGGAAAAGGTGACTCTGGACCTATGGTTCCCAAAGCTCCTCCACCACTGGTGGCTTTCCTCATAGTGTCATATATGGCACAGAAGGAGGCCATCGGGCCCATCGAATCCATGCCGGCTCTCCACAGAGCAATCCAGTCAGTCCCACTCCCAGCTCAATCCCCATAGCCCTGCACGTTCATTTCCTTCAAGTGTCCAACCAACTTCCTCTTGAAGTTATTGATTGTCTCCGCTTCCATCACCCTTGTGGGCAGAGAGTTCCAGGTCATTACCACCCGTTACGTAATATTTCTTCCTTATATTCTCCCTGCATCTCTTGCCCAAAACCTTCAACCTGTGGCCCCTGGTCCTTGCACTATGTGTTAATGGGAACAGTTTTTCCTTGACTAACTTATCTAAGCCTGTCATTATCTTGTACACCTTTATTAAATCTCCCCTCAATCTCCTTTGCTGTAAGGAGAACAAGCCCAGCTTCTCCAACCTAACATTGTAACTAAAATCCTCCATCCCTGAAACCATTCTGGTAAATCTCCTCTGCGCCCTCTCAAAGACCCTCACATCCTTCTTCAAGTGTGGTGACCAGAACTGGACACAATACTCGAGATGGGGCCTAACCAGAGCTTTATAAAGATTCAGCATCACTTCCCTGCTTTTGTACTCAATGCCTCTATTTATGAAACCCAAGATCCCATATGCTTTGCTAACCACTCTCTCAATATGTCCTGCCACCTTCAGAGATTGATGCACATGCACCCCCGGTCCCTCTGCTTCTGCACACTCTTTAGAACTGTCTCATTAATTCCATATTGCCTCTCCCTATTGCTTCTGCCAAAATGCATCACCTCACATTTGCCAGTATTGGACTCTATTTGCCAGCTCTCTGCCCATTCTGCTAGCCTATCTATGTCCTGTTGCAGGAGGTTCGTATCATCCTCACTGTTTGATACACCTCCAAGTTTTGTGTCATCAGCAAATTTTGAAATTCTACTCTGTATTCTAAGGTCCAAGTAATTTATGTATAGCAAAAAAAAAGTGATCCTAGCACTGACCTATGGGGAACACCACTGTCTACCATCTACAAATGACGTAAGGGGATATGGGGATAGTGTGGGAAAATGGCATTGAAGTGGATGATCAGCCATGATCATATTGAATGGCGGGGCAGGCTTGATGGGCTGAATGGCCTACTCCTGCTTCAATGTTCCTATGTTCCAGTCTGAAAAACAACCATTTACCACGACTCGCTGTTTTCTGTCCTTAAGCCAATTCTTATATCCAATTGGACACCGACCCTCCTATTCCATGAGCCTCACTTTTGTTAACCAGCCTTTTATGTGGTACTTTGTCAGACACTTTCTTAAAATCCATATAGACAACATCCACCACATTCCCTTCAATCAACCTTCTCTGTTACTTCATCAAAAAATTCAATTAGGTTAGTCAAGCATGATCTGCCTCTTACAAATCCGTACAGGCTCTCTAATTAACTCAAACATCTCCAAGTGTCTGTTGCTTTCCTTTCCCTAATTATTGTCCACTATTGATGTTAAACTATCATGTCTGGCGCTGGTGCAGACTAATTGATAGAGATTGATTGCTATGATTAGTCAACAACTCCATTATCATTGTCATGCAACTACCAGAATGGTAAATGGTGAACTCGATGGGACTTGGTTTTTTACCTCTAGCAATTCCCTATGTTCACTGATCCATGGCGAGTGAGGTGTCTAAAATTCCTCCCTTCCCTCTGATCCTGTTGTGGTCTGATTATAATGTAGAGGGTACTTCATGAACAAGCGTGCACTGTACATCCATCAGTATAATCCCTACAATATGAGGAAAATACAATTCACCCCCCACCCAAAAAAAACAGCTATATTTGCAAGAGGTTTTGATACTAAGTAGCACTGTCACTGAGATTGGAGGTGGTATAAGGGGTTAGACAGTGGCCTGGATTTGAATCCAACTGAAGACCTATGGGATGAAAGCATCAGGTGTCTGCCGTCTGTGAAATGAGCTTGGGCCATCTCCATCCACAAGAACCCACAACAGAAGACGACCCCTAATTCGAGAATTGGTCTCAGTGATGGATAGTGTGGCAAATGGAAAAATTACGGAGCGTTTCAAGGGCATTCATCAGAGACTGCAGCCACAACATGCTGTTGAGGCCAGGTAGAATAAAGTACTGTCAGCTCAATGGTTCGTGCTCTCACCTCTGGGACAGAAGGTTGTAGGTTTAAGACCCCTCCAGAGACATATGCACATACTCAAGGCTGACAATTCCAGTGCAGTACTGAGGGAGTGCTGCACTGCCAGAGGTGCTATCTTTCAGATGAGAAGTTGAATCAAGTCCCTGTCTGCCCTCTCACATGAAAGATTCATTTTATAAAATCATTTGATAGCCCGAGTCCAAACATTTCATAATTTAAAACATTTTAAATGCTTCAGTCTTTTCTTTTCAAGAGAGATAAAATGTCCAGTGCAGTCAGCCTTTCCTCATATGCCACTCTGTCAAGTTCTGGGATCAACCCTGTAGCCCTCCTCTGAATCCTCTCCAACAGCCTATTTGAAATAAGGCAACTAAAAGCTGCATGCAATACTCCAGATGTGGCTTTACCAGATCCAAATACAGTTTGAAATGTCCTCTCTCTAACATCCCTTTCTATCCATCGCAACATTCTGTTTTGCTTCTGTCAACTGCCTGGGGAAAATGTGCTGAACATTTTAGTGATCTGCCCACTGATCACGCTTGTCAAGATGAGTGTACGAGTGTGTGATATTCATCATTTACCACTTCTTCCAATTTGATATTGTCTGCAGATTTGGGCACAATTCCTTCCCTTAAACCATTTAGAAAAAGTATAAACAGAAAGCTTCGGCACCGGATCTTGTGGCAATCCCACTGTTCTGATGAAAAGTCACAGACCTGAAGCGTTAACTCAGTTTCTCTCTTCACAGATGCTACCCGACCTACTGAATGTTTTCAGTATTTTCTGTTTTTATTACTACACATTGTTAGCTATCAACCATTTATCAATCTCTTCCCATCTATTCAATGGGGACTGGATCTTATGTAGTCACCTATTATGCAGGACAGTGTCAAAGACCTTCCTGAAATCCAGGTAGATAACAACCACTGTCTCTTTGCTATGTCCCCAGGTCTCTTGCCTTCGCAAAGAAATCCAATTCATTAGTCAAGCCTGACCTCCGAAAACCATGCTGTCTCGGATCAGCTCATGCCCTTTCCTTCTATTTTCCCTCAGAATACTTGCAATCACTTTCTCCCATAAGTGAAAGGAAAGCATATAGATCTATAATTTGATGGTTCATCTTTTGCTTCTTTTTTTCCAAAGGTAGGAGAAACGTTTGTTACTTTCTCATTCCCTGGAATTCGACCCAAGTCCAGTGATCTCAGAACAATGTCCATAAGAGGACTCGCAACCCCTGCACTCTTAGGAACAGGAATTGGCCACTCAGCCCCTCGAGCCTGTTCCAACATTCAGTTAGATCATGGCTGATCTCTGCCTCAACACAATTTACCTGCCTGAGCTCCATATCCCTTAATACCTAACAAAAATCGATCAATCTCAGTCTTGAAAGCTTCAGTTATCCAGTGCCCACAGCTGCGTGGGGAGCGAGTTCCGTATTTCTACTCCCATTTCTGTGAAAAAAAATGCTTTCTGCATTCAATCCTAAATGACCCAACTCTAATTTTAAAACTGTATCCATTGTTCTGAATTCCCCCAACAGAGGAAATAATTTCTCTGTATTTACTCTATCTTCTATCATTTTAAACGCCTCAGTTAGATCACTTTCAACTTCCTAAACTCAAGCAAATACAGAGTTTATGCTACCTGTCCTCAACTTAACCCTTTATGCCCTGGTATCATTCGGATGTAACCCAAAGGCTAATATATCTTTCCCACAGTTGCACTGTTGGAGGTGCCGTTTTTCGGATGAGCTGGCCTCGAAGGTGAACCCAAAACTTCCCATGGTACTATTTCGAAGAAGAGCTAGGGAGTTCTCCCTGGTGTCCTGACCGATATTTATTCCTCATCAACATCATTAAAACAGATTATCCGGTCAGTAGTGCCCCATTTGCATCTCAGTACTGGATAATCAGTCTAGATTTTGTGCTCTGAAGTGTGACTAGAATTCTTCTGTCTCAGAGTAAGAGTGATACCGCTGTGCCACAGCTGACAACTGTAGTCACTGAGACAGAACTTGCACTGGGCTACAGCACTTGCAGAGCAGGATCAAAAGTGATCGGGCAAGTGGAGAGAGCAAATGGCATCCGAGGTAATGCAACACCAGCCTAGTGACAACTGGCCCAAATAGCCCCAACCAAGAGACACGGCAACTCTTAGCAATTTTATCACAAGTCACTTGTTGTAAACAGTAATCAGCAGTGACATCTGTAGCATCTTGGCAGAGGACACTGAAAAAGTATTGCGGCTGGGCTGCTATCTGTACCACTGTCCTTGAACTAGGGGTTTAATGAAAGATCGGTCCATATTCCCACTCCTGATCCTTGTGATCTGTAACCTGTGATCCCTGTTGGAAACTGTGCACATATGGGCATCAGGTGACAACAGAATTAGCCTCTGCTGCAATGCCTTCTACATTTGTATACCCTGATGACACTCACTGCTTAAGCCAGTGGTTTTCAAAGTTCTGTGCATGTGTGGGGGAAGGAACAGGAGCTCGTGCAAACACCAACTCCCAGAGGCAGCCCCGTTCCCCCCCTCCACTCCATTGCCCCACCTCCTTGCAAATACTGACACCCTCCCTGCTGTCCCTTGTAAACACTGACACTGGGATGTCCTACAACATAGAAACATAGGAAGGATGGAATATAGGAATGGGGGTAGGCCATTCAGCCCCTCCAGCCCATTCCGCCATTCAATTAGATCATGGGGATGATCTTTATCTTAACAGGTCACTGAAACTGGCAATGCAGGTGGATAAGGTAGTCAAGAAGGCACACGGCATACTTGCCTTCATCGGTCGGGGCATAGAGTATAAAAATTGGCAAGTCATGTTGCAGCTGTACAGAACCTTAGTTAGGCCACACTTAGAATATTGCGTGCAATTCTGGTCGCCACACTACCAGAAGGACGTGGAGGCTTTGGAGAGGGTACAGAGGAGGTTTACCAGGATGTTGCCTGGTCTGGAGGGCATTAGCTATGAGGAGAGGTTGGAAAAACACGGATTGTTTTCACTGGAACGACAAAGATGGAGGGGTGACATGAAAGAGGTTTACAAAGTTATGAGCGGCATGGACAGAGTGGATAGTCAGAAGCTTTTTCCCAGGGTGGAAGAGTCAGTTACTAGGGGACATAGGTTTAAGGTGCGAGGGGCAAAGTTTAGAGGGGATGTGCGAGGCAAGTTTTTTACACAGAGGGTGGTGAGTGCCTGGAAGTTGCTGCCAGGGGAGGTGGTGGAAGCAGATACGATAGTGTTGTTTAAGAGACATCTTGACAAATATATGAATAGGAAGGGAATAGAGGAATATGGGCCCCGGAAGTGCAGAAGATGTTAGTTTAGGCAGGCATCAAGATCGGCAGGTTTGGAGGGCCGAATGGCCTGTTCCTGTGCTGTACTGTTCTTTGTTCTTTGTTCCAGCTATCCGCCTTGGTTCCATAACCCTTAATACATTTGCCTAACAAAAAATCAATCATTCATTTGATCCCCATCAGCTGCAGCATTTTGAGGGAGACAGTTCCAGACTTCCACTACCGTTTGTGTGAAGAAGTGCTTCCTGACATCATCCCTGAACGTCCTAGTTCCTGCAATGTCACAGACATGGGCTCACCCTGGAAACACCAACACAGTCCCCGGGGTCTCTGTCACAGCAAGGACGTTGAATAGTTTACGGCCAAGCTACAATGAGCTGCATTTGCCCTGCTCTTTCCCCACAGCCCTGCAAATGTCTCCTGTTCAACTTTACACCCAATTCCCTTTTTAAAGTTTTGATTGAATCTGCTTCCAACAGCCTTTCAGACAGTGCATTCCTGATCACAAAAACTCGCTACATTTAAAAAAAAGACCTAATCTCCTCTCTGGTTCTTTTGCTGATGATCTCAAATCTTTATCCACCGGTTGCCAGTGGAAACAGCTTCTCTTTATTTACCCTATCAAGACCCTCTCATAATTTTGAACACCTCATTAAATCTCCCCTTAATCTTCTCTGCTTCGGGGAGAACAATCTCAGCTTCTCTCAACCTTCCACAGAACTCCCGTCCCCTGGTACCATTCTGATTTAAAAATGAACTTGACTTGACACAGCTCAGCACGAACCTTTCCCCATTACCTTGCGGTCGATGAAATTGATGTATCCAGTTAGCAGTGGCAGCGGAGGGGGCTCCGGGCGCCTGTCTGTGTGTCTCTCTCTGTCTCTCCTCCCCTCTGCTCTGTCTGACACCAAGGAGCCAGTCCCATCACTATTGCAAGTGTACAGAACCAGCAGAGTCCCACACGTGGAAATTCCCAAAAACACTCCGATGAGATGTCGCTAAACAAACACACACACAAAAAAAAATGGGAAATTGCAATTCTGGGGGGGAAAAAAACAGTTTGGTATATGCAACAAAAATTCCTGAGTTTTAAGAAGCAATTTTTGCACAGGATTGTAATCGTTTAATCATTTATATTAAAAGTTTAATTTGCATTCAGCAATTTAACACGTTCTGCATGTCGCCCTGTAATGAAAATTAGCAATTTGCATCCAACATAGTTAACATATTTATATTAATGTATCAATTACCACTAGCTTCTTCATTCTGCTGCTCTGCTCCTGGGTTTTAATCCCATCTCACTACCTGTACCTTTCCATCAACTGCTTCTTATGCAGGGATTATACACTGCGATCGCACACTCATTCTGCGATGGAGAGAATGCTGTTCTTTTACTGATTGAGAATCTCACACTGTTCCTCCTCTCTCTCTCTCTCTGTCTGTCTGTCTCCCTCCCTCCCTCTCTCTCTCCAGCAGCATCTCCACGCTTCATGCTGCAGATTCAACCCTCTGGACTTGAGGAGTCGACAGGACTCCGCGGGGTCCCTGCGCCCGACTGTTCAGAGCACCCACCAATAAAGTTGTTCGTCGCCCCTGCCTCGTCCCTTCCCAGACCATAATGCTCCTACAGACTAATATTACAACATTGAAGTCGGTTCAGATGAAAGGTTCTGAAACGTTACCACTGTTTTTCACACATGTTGCCCGACTTGCTCAGCATTTCCAGCATTTTCTGTTTTTATTTCAGTACTGCATTTCTTGGTTGAATCATAGAAACAGCAGAGACTCTGGTGTAAAATAAAGTAGATCATTTGGTTTAATTTTAGAACACAACCAAAGCAGGAGCTTCTGAAAGGCTACAGCCTGAAATTTTCGCTACATGAGGATGTAATTTGCCTTATAAAGTAACTCATTGTACCTGAAATGCTTGGAGATGCTGTTGAGAGAGGTTATAGGGAGATGTATAAATGCAATTGGAACAGGAAATGTTGGAAATACTCCGCAGGTCGGGTGGCATCTATAAAGAGAGAAACAAAGATTGAAACAGGATTTTGCAGCTAGACCGCAGTTCTGGACTTCGGGACCGGAAGTGGGAGTCGCTTCCACTTGGGTGGGAATTGGCCGGCCGCACACAATCTTCCAGCGGCTGGCCAATTAACAGTCGGGAGGTGCCGACCACCGAGGGAGCAAAGGTGGGCAAAGAGACGGTGGAGGTGGCACCAGGTGTCACCATGGCAAGTGCTGCCGTCATATTTAAAGGGCTGCCGGCCATGAATGCATTGGGGACTGCCTGGAAACACTAAGAGAGGAAGGAAAGCGGCAGCGAGAATGGAAGGAAGAGCCCGGGGTGGTCTCACGGTTCAGCGATGCCTCACTGCAGGCTCTTCTCCAGGCTGCAAGGGCAAGGCGGGAGGTCCTCTTCCCCAGGGAGGGGAGGAGGAAACCCGCCCACCTGACAAATCAAGTCTGGATGGAGATTGTGGAGGAGGTCAACAGCCGTGGGATCACCCCCAGAACCTGGATCCAGTGCCGCAAGTCAGTCAATGACCTTATTTGTTCTGCCAAAGTGAGTACTCCATACCTCTCATCCCATTGGGGCTTGCATGTGGAACACGAGAGGGTGAGTTTGGTGGAGAGGGAGTGACCACCTAGTCAGTGGTCAGGCAGCAGCATATCCTGTCAGAGGCGTGGCTGCATCTTGGTGAGAGGCGCCCGTCTGCCCCCACAAGGACCCTCATGAGTGGCCGCATGCAGGAGGCATTCATGTGCCCCCATCATGGAGAGCTGGGCTGCCACCAGCATTGGTGTTGTGCTTGCCCCTCTTGTCCATGTGGGGAGACTAACATTCATCTTCCTGCTTGCAGGAGAAGACAGCCCATAGTTTCAAGGAATGGACCAAGACTGGAGGAGGAGTTCCATTCTGACCTCAATGGAGGAGCAGGTGTCAGAACCGACAGGGCAGTGCACAGTGGCGATTCCATCACAGGAATGGTAAATAAAGGAGGCAACAGCAGGGCTGCAGAAAGGTGAGGTTTTACTGCTATGGAACTAAAATGTAGTAATGGTCATATGACACATCTGTTTATTACTGCGTCCTGAGCCACCCTTGCGAGTATCTTGTTGCACCCTGTCTATGGTCCCTGGGGTCCTTCATCATGCATTGCCTGGTCAGCAGCCTCCTCCACATCCTCATCATCGGAGGAGGCATCGCGATCCATGAGATACTCATCATACAACAGCTCCCTCTTCAGCAGCGCCAGTTTGTGCAGTGCACAGGAAACACCACGTTACACAAGACCCTCACTGGGGCTCCACCGGATCAATCAAGGCACCTGAATAGCATATAAAAACAAGAAATGCTGGAAATACTCAGCAGGTCTGGCAGCATCTGTGGAGAGAGAAGCAGAGTTAACATTTCAGGTCAGTGACCCTTCTTCGGAACTGGCAAATATTAGAAATGTCAAAGGTTATAAGCAAGTAAAGCGGCGGTGGGACAAGAGATAACAAAGGAGAAGGTGTAGATTGGACAAGGCCACAGAATAGCTGACCAGAAGGTCATGGAGCAAAGGCAAACAATATGTTAATGGTGTGTTGAAAGACAAAGCATTAGTACAGATAGGGTGTTAACGGACTGAAGATTGAACAGCAGCAAGTACAAACATGAAAAAAAAAGTGGGTAAGCAAACTGAACAAACTAAGATGAAATAAAATAAACATACAAAAAAATGTAAAAAATGTAAAAAAAAATAACTAAAAATAAAAGTAAAATGGGGGGCTGTCATGCTCTGAAATTATTGAACTCAATGTTCAATCCGGCAGGCTGTAGTGTGCCTAATCGGTAAATGAGATGCTGTTCCTCGAGCTTGCGTTGATGTTCACTGGAATACTGCAGCAAGCCCAGGAAAGAGAGCATGAGAGCAGGGGAGAGTGCTGAAATGGCAAGCAACCGGAAGCTCAGGGTCCTGCTTGCAGACTGAGCGGAGGTGTTCCGCAAAGCGGTCACCCAGTCTGCGTTTGGTCTCCCCAATGTAGAGGAGACCACATTGTGAGCAGCGAATACAGTATACTACTGAATAGCATCTTCAGAAGGCCTATGGCCTGCTCAATGGTGTCTCGGGTTGCCCCGTGCATCTGTGTGTGTGCTCCTCACAGCTCACAGGTGTTAGTAGCCATGTCCTCAGTGGGTAACCCTTGTCTCCGAGTAGCCATCCCCAAAGACATGCGAGAGGGCTGGAAAACAGTGGCACCTGGGACTGCCAAAGTATGTACACATCGTGGCTGTTTCCCGGGAACTGTGCACAGAGAATCATAGAAAATTTCAGGCACAGAAATAGGCCACTTGGCCCATCGTGTTTATGCCGGCCAGAAAACAATCCACCTATTCTAATTCCACCTTCCAGCATTTGGTCCGTAGCCCTGCAGATTACGGCATTTGAGGTGCATATTCACATTCCTTTTGAATGAGTTGAGAGTTTCTGCCTCAACTACCCTTTCAGGCAGTGAGTTCCAGACACCTATCACCCTCTGGGTGAAAAAGCTTTTCCTCATCTCTTCTCTAATTTTTCTACCAATCTCTTTAAATCTATGCCCCCTCGTCACTGACCTCACTGTTAAGGTGAATAGACCTTTCAACTCCACTCTATCCAGGCCCCTAAAAATGTTGTACATTTCAATCAGATCTCCCCTCAGCCTTCTCTGTTCCAAGGAGAACAACCCCAGCCCATCCAATCTTTCCTCTTGGATGCATTTTTCCAGTCCTGGCAACATCCTTGTAAATCTCCTCTGTACCCTCTCTGGTGCAATTACATCCTTTCTGTAACGAGGTGACCAGAACTGCACACAGTACTCAAGCTGTGGCCTAACCAATGATTTATACAGTTCCAGCATAACCTCGCTGCTCTTATATTCTATACCTCGGCTAACAAAGGAAAAGATTCCATATGCCTTCTTAACCACCTTATCAACCTGTCCTGCTACCTTCAGGGATCTGTGGACATTCACTCCAAGGTCCCTCACTTCCTCTACACTTCTCAGTATTTTCCCATTAATCGTGTATTCCTTTGCCTTCTTTGACCTCCCCAAATGCATCACCTCACACTTCCCCAGGTTGAATTCCTGTTGCTACTTTTCTGCCCATCTGACCAGACCATCAATATCTTCCCACAGCCACAGCTATTCTCCTCACTATCTACCACACGGCCAATCTTAATGTCATCTGCAAACTTCTTGATCATGCCCCCTACATTTATATCCAAATCATTAATGTATACCACAAAAAGCAGGAGACCCAGTACTGAACCCTACAAAACACTACTGGAAACAGCTCTCCAGTCGCCAAAACACCCATCAACAATTAGACATACCTGAAGATCCTTCTGTGATTTTCACAGACTAGTTGGACATTGATGGAATCAATGGAATCCCTTCCTGTTGATGAGGGCCGCTGGCTGGTTTCTGGGAGCCTTGATGGTCACATGCGTGCAGTCAATCACACCCTGTACCTGGAGGAATCCAGTGATGGCCCTGAACCCAATGGCTCTCTCAGCTTAAAGACCCAGATCGGTGCGGAAATGTACTGTAATTCTCACATAAATTGCATAAACTACAAGAACTCACCCTGAAGAGTTATAAAAATGGACTTTTCTTTTAAAAGTGCACAATGTGCTAAAAATGGTCGTCAAAGGTTAAAAGAGCTGGCTTTATGTATTCAACTGTCTGGCAAAGACAAAAGAATACATTCAAAATGAAGAAGGTGTCAAGTACACCCATCCTGAACTCATCAATAGACATTTTTGAATTGAATGGGTTCTTCTGAAGCAAAGAAAATGTGAAGTAGCCACATCCTGGGCCATTGTCAGTCACCACAGGGAAGATCTATGCTGCCCAACAGAGGAAAAGGTGGAAACCAATTTTGAGCTTTAAAGGTAGCTCCCTGAAGAGAGAGAGGAAAAACCAGGATGAAGCATCACCAACTTGTCTAGCTAAGAGCTGGGAGAAAAATCCAACAAACCAGGAAGGAAGGCGCCCTGCTGTGAACTCTACATTTTCAACTGGTGCAGCAGTGAATAGGAAGTGATCCTCTGTCTTCAGACTGAACTTTCAACCAAGAGAGTAATCTCCAAACACCTCAGGCCTGCAACCAATGAGAACTTGACCTCTGACAGAATTCAAGAGCTGTACTGTGAACCCCAAAACCATACCTCACTTTAAAAAAAACACTTACCCCTTTCCCTCGCTATCTGTCTCGTATGTGTGTGTGCGCGTGCGCACACGAGTGAATGCGTGAGTGATGCAGCTGTTTTAAACCTACAACGAAACCTATCGCTGTTTGTTTATCTGACAAATAAAGCGCAAAGGGGTTGGACACTAATCACAAAAAACACTTGCTGTGGTCAGGTGGGATTTGAGCAGAGGCAACCACTCACACCCCTCACCATTGGGCGCTCAAAGCCTGGATTCAAATTGAGAGATTTGAATATGGGAGGAAAATTGTCCTCTAAAATTATGGAAAAGTAAACAAACAGTTCTCTACAGTGCTAGAAACAAAAGAAATGGCCACATTTAATGCTCAAGAGTTTGTAGAGCATGGAGAGATATCTCATGATAAGTTAAATAAATTAAGTATTGAAGATTTGAAAAGCTTAGCCACTGAGGTGGGAATCACTTTCAAACAAAACGCAAAGAAACCAGAACTGGTAAAGAGTCTAGCCAACCATTTCAAACCTCCAAGCCAGAAGAAGAAAGCATGCAATCTGAAACTGAAAGGATAGCTCTAGCTAAAATTCAGTTCAAAAAGAGAGGAGATGCAGTTTCAGAAGGAAAAAGAGGAAAGAGAGGGGAAACAATTTGAGTTAGAAAGGCTACAAGCACAAGGTGAGCATACTACCAGTCATTCAAACCTTATCCCCAATTCAAAGCAAAACTTTGATGTATTGAGACACTCACGGTTATTGCCAAAATTTAATGAGGAGGAGGTTGAGTCATATTTATCTCATTTGCGAAAATAACTGCCAGGCTAAAATGGCCGAAAGAATTTTGGACTCTCCTCTTACAAGGTGAGTTTGTGGGTTGGGCTCGTGAAGCTTTTTCCCTGTTATCAGGAGAGTTCCTCTGTTGAGAAAGGGGAGCAGATGCTAGGCAAGTCTACATTCCTAAAAACTATGGCCTTTGACTACGAACAAACTAAAACTGCAATTCTAAATGCATATATGAGCTAGTTCCTGAAGCATATAGACAGAGATTCAGACACACCAGGAAACGACCAGCACAGACTTACTTTGAATTCGAAAGAAGCGTATGGCTTTCGATCACTGGATATGATCTCCCAAACTAGGACTCTCATATGAAAATTTGAGAGAAGTGATGTTGCTGGAAGAATTTTTAAAACGCATTACAGTTTATATAAGGATGGTCATTGAAGAACAAAGAGTTACAAGGGTATGAGAAGCTGCAGAAATGGCCGACGATTATGAGTTAATACACAAATCACTAACTCAGAATAAATTTGGGTCCAGTAACCCTTACAGGCTACGAAGAGATAGCAGGGATGCAGATGAAGCAGAAATGGGCTCGAGAGAAAAGGAGAGTTGGGAAGGAAAATCAGAGCAGTCTCCAACTTTTAAACCAGTGATAAACCAGGAGGGGCATGCCCAATGTGTTTCCAATGTGGGAAATCTAGGCATGCCCAGGCCAATTGTTGGCATTCTAAAAAAACAACAGGAAGCGCTGCAGTCAAACCAGTGTCTATGGCTATGAAAGTGGTAAACATGTGTTCTAAGGACAGAACACATACAAGAACTTTTTACAAAAAGAAAAAAAAGTGACTCCATTTGTATCCCAGGCACCAGGCAAAGAGATAACCATCCTCAGGGATATCAGTTGTTTTCAAACCATACTGGCAGCCAAGTTTACAGAAATGTCAGCCGAAAGCAGAACAAATACCACGGGTATTGGTGAAAGAGCTTACTGGCAAATGCTTGAAGGTCCCTTTAATTAAAGTTTAGCTGCAGAGTAAGTTGGTCACTGGGGTAGTGACAGTTGGGATCATTCCGAGCTTATCAATGCAGGGGGTCGACCTATTGCTGGGCAATGACTTGGAAGGAAGCACAGTATTGTACTCAGAGGGTCTGGAACAGTCTATGGAGACTGAGAAACTGAGGAGAACAAACAAAACTTTGCACAGCTGCAGAGGGCTGAGGAAGTCCCAAAAGTCCCGATAGACCCAGCAGTTGCATGGAACACCACCACCTGCAAGTTCCCCTCCAAGCCACACACCAACATGACTTGGAACTATATCACTGTTCCTTCACTGTCACTGGGTCAAAATCCTGGAACTCCCTTCCTAACAGCACTGTTGGTGTACCTACACCCCAAGGACTTCAGCGGTTCAAGAAGGCAGCTCACCACCACCTTCTCAAGGGCAATTGGGATGGGCAATAAATGCTGGCCCAGCCAGCGATGCCCATATCCTCCGAACTAATTAAAAAAAACAATTAAAGAGGCTAAAGGAAAGGCAGTGGAATTAACCAGACAGAGCCAGTGGAATTTTAAAAAGGCCAGGATAGAGCCAAAAGCATTTAAAGGAGCTGAGAAAAAAGCAGCAAAGGTTGAAGCAAAGGCAGCAGAGATAAGGTTAGCCAAAACCATCTTTAATAAGGACAAAGAAAGTTCCCAAACAGGCAAGCCAAAAGCGAGGGAGATGTCTCACCTTGTTGAACTGCTGCAGGGGAGTGCAGCGGAAGCTGAACAACCACCTGCAAGCAGTAGTGTCCCAGACGACATGAGGCAGATTAGGGAAAAACCCATCCCTGAAGTAGAAGGAAAAGGGAAGGTAAAATACTCTAAAGTAAACAACACTTGTAGAAGCCACCAGAAAACGAACAGTGAGGTCAGTGTGGATGTGCCCACTGAAAAATCAAAAGGCAAAGGGTCAGGTTCTAAATCCAGTGCAAACTGAACCCAGCCAAACAGATTCAGAACTCATTAAGAACAAAGTGCAGGAGGAGAACCCAAACATCTCTTAGGGGCTAGAAACAAAATTATCACCCACTATCACCCTAGAGATAAGAATTATCAATGTGCCAGAATTGGAGCTATTAAACCCATGTGTTGTGGAAAGAGCAGTTAAGGGGTTAAAGCCTGTACAAACAGTGAAATCTGCAAACAACCCAGAACAACGCAGTAACCAAAATGTACATATCACAAACTTTGGAACAGTGAAAGTGGAAAACGGATCAGGGAAAACACCAAATATTCTAAACAGAAGCTTTTCTGGGGCAAAACCTCGATGCCCAAAGAGGAAAATTCAATTACAATTTGCCTCATTCAAAGACTTGAACAAGAAATGGCTGTTACAGACAATGCCAGCTGTAACAGTTGTGAGATTGAGGTATGGGTGCCATGTGTGCAGTAGTGTGACTTCTATACTTTTTAAAAATTCATTCATGGGATGTGGGCGACGCTGGCCAGGTCAGCATTTATTACCCATCCCTAATTGCCCTTGAGAAGGTGGTGGTGAGCTGCCTTCTTGAACCGCTGCAGTCCCTGTGAGGTAGGTACACCCACAGTGCTGTGAGGAAGGGAGTTCCAAGATTTTGACCCAGTGACAGTGAAGGAACGGCGTTCTAAGTCAGGATGGTGTGTAGCTTGTTGGGGAACTTGCAGGTGGTGGTGTTCCCATGCATCTGCTGTCCTTGTCCTTCTTGGTGGTAGAGGCCGCGGGTTTGGAAGGTGCTGTCTAAGGAGCAATGTTGTGCTGCTGCAGTACATCTTGTAGATGGTACACACTGCTGCCACTGTGCGTCGGTGGTGGAGGGAGTGAATGTTTGTAGATGGGGTGCCAATCAAGCGGGGCTGCTTTGTCCTGGATGGTGTTGAGCTTCTTGAGTGTTGTTGGAGCTGCTCCCATCCAGGCAAGTGGTGAGTATTCCATCACACTTCTGACCTGTGCCTTGTACGTGGTAGACAGGCTTTGGGGAGTCAGGAGGTGAGTTACTCGCCGCAGGATTCCTAGCCTCTGACCTGCTCTTGTAGCCACAGTATTTACATGGCTACACCAGTTCAGTTTCTGGTCAATGGTAACCCCCAGGATATTGATAGTGGGAGATTCAGCGATCGTAATGCCATTGAATGTCAAGGGGAGATGGTTAGATTCTCTCTTGTTGGAGATGGTCATTGCATGGCACTTGTGTGGCACGAATGTTACTGCCACTTATCAGCCCAAGCCTGTATACTGTGATGGACAGATGCATCTGTGGCAGGCAGATTAGTGAGGACAATGTCAATTATGTTTTTCCCTCTTGTTGGTTCCCTCACCACCTGCTGCAGATCCAGTCTAGCAGCTATGTCCTTTAGGACTCGGCCAACTTGGTCAGTAGTGGTGCTATTGAGTCACTCTTGATGATGGACATTGAAGTTCCCAACCAGAGTACATTCTGCGCCCTTGCCACACTCAGTGCTTCCTTCAAGTGCTGTTGAACATGGAGGAGTACTGATTCATCAGCTGAGGGTGGGCGGTAGGTGGTAATCAGCAGATTTCCTTGCCCATGTTGACCTGATGCCATAAGACATCATGGGGTCTGGAGCTGATGTTGAGGACTCCCAGGGCAACTCCCTCCTGACTGTATACCACTGTTCCGCCACCTCTGCTGGGTCTGTCCGGTCGGTGGGTCAGGAGATACCCAGGGATGGTGATGGCAGTGAATGGGACATTGTCTGTAAGATATGATTATGTCAGGCTGTTGCTTGACTAGTCGGTGGGACAGCTCTCCCAACTTTGGCACAAGCCCTCAGATGTTAGTAAGGAGGACTTTGCAGGTTGGCGGGGCTGCGTTTGCCGTTGACGTTTCCTGTGCCTAGGTTGATGCCGGGTTGTCCATCCGGTTTCATTGTAGCGATTCGATACAACTGAGAGGCTTGCTAGGCCATTTCAGAGGGCATTTAAGAGTCAACCACATTGCTGTGGGTCTGGAGTCACATGTAGGCCAGACCAGATAAGGACGGCAGATTTCCTTCCCTAAAGAACATTAGTGAACCAGATTTTTTTTTCCTTCTTACTTTTTTTCTTTCTAAACCTAAAAAAAACCAATATAAAAATGAAATTCAAGGAATTTCATTTTTTTCCTTTTGGGGGAGGTGTGATGCACACATAAAGTGCAGCAATTGAAACTACAAGAACTCACCCTGAAGAGTTATAAAAAGTGGATAATCTGCTAAAAAAAAATGGCCATTGAAGATTAAAAGACCTGGCTTTGTATATTCAAACTGTCAGGCAAAGACAAAATAATACATTCAAAATGGAGAGGTGTCAATTACACCCACCCTGAACCCATCAAGAGACATTTTTGAATTGAATGGGCTCTTCTGAAACAAGGAAGGTGTGAAGTAGTCACATCCTGGGCCATTGTTAGTCACAACAGGGAATATCTATGACTCCCAGCCAAGGCAAAGGTGTGATACCAGTTTTGAGTTTTAAAGGTAGCTCCCTGAAGAGAGAGAGAGGAAAAACCAGGAAGAAGCATCACCAACTTGTCCAGCTAAGATCTGGGAGAAAAATCCAACAAACCAAGATGGAAGGTGCCCTGCTGTGAATTCTACATTTTCAACTGGTGCAGCAGTGATCCTCTTGTCTTCAAACTGAACTTTCCACCAACAGAGAAATCTCCAAACACCTCAGGCCTACAACCAAAGAGAACTTAACCTCTGAGAGAATTCAACAGATTTACAGTGAAGCCCGAAACTCCACCTCACTTAAAAAACCACTTACCCCTTTTCCTCTCTATCTATCTCGTGTGTGTGTGTGTGTGTGTGTGTGTGTGTGTGTGGGTGTGCGCGAGTGAATGCGTGAGTAGATGTGATTGTGACAATTTCTGGATAAAGTATATTGCTCAATAAATAATTAGTCTTCTGTTTTAGACCTACAACATAATCTGTCGCTGTCTGTTTATCTGACAAATAAAACACAAAGGGGTTAAACACTAATAACAAAAACACTTGCTGCGGTCAGGTGGGATTTGAGCCTGCCCCCTGCCTTTGTTTGCCAATGCCCGCACTGTTTTACACTCCCTGGCACGCCAGGCTGGCTCTCTCGATGACTGCTGGATGAAGCCAGCTCTGAGCTCCCATTTACTGGCCACCTCCTATTACTGGACGAGGCCCTTGAAAGCCCGTGGTTCTCATGCGCCATTAGTAAAATTAAAAAACCCTGTAAAATCGTTCTCAATTGGTCAATTAATTGGCTTAATTACCTTCCTGCCATCTTCATGCATGACATCATCCTATGTCATCAGCTGCCATCGGGAATCCCCGGAGGCAACATGAAGACAGTGGACTTCTGCTCTGACTTCTTCCCTCCCAATATTCTCTCCCTCCCCCCCACTCCCTCCGCCTCAGAGCCCATCCCCAAAGGGAATGGAAAATTCTGGCCAATGTTTCAGGTCGATGACCTTTCATCACTGACGTTAACTCTGTTTCTCTCTCCACAGATGCTGCCAAACCTGCTGAGTATTTCCAGCCTTTGCTGTTTTTATTTCAGATTTTCAGCATCTGCTGTTTCTCGCTTAAGTATAAATGCCAATCTTTTAATTGTCAAACGCAATAGCAACCTGCAGCCTTTCCTTTCCCTGTGTGCACTCAAACTGTCTTTAATAAATGGCCCGAGAGAATTAGCCAGCCTGATACTTATCATTCACATCAGCTGCTTAGGAGAGAAGCAGGTGTTATAAGGGTGTCTGATCTATTGAAATGGATCTCGAGTTGGCCCAAAATGAGAATAAAGAGGCCATGTGACCACTGAAAGATGAGAGAGAGAAGCAGCTCTGATCTCAACATTATTCCAGCATTATTTATTTACAGTCAGTGATCCGTCCTACAGCTTATTGCAATTATTATGGATTAATTGTATTCTTAAAGAATAGAATTCATATTTTGGGTGAGACATTGACATATCTGCCCTCTCAGGTGGATGTAAAAGATCCCATGACACCATATATCTCTGTCACCTCAACCAACATCACTAAAACAGATTATCTGGTCATTATCACATTATTCATGGAGTTCATGAACTTCTTTGTTACTAAGATCGAGACCATCTGATCAGCTGCCTCTGCCGTGTCCCTCCCTTCCACTCGCCCACCAGGCCAAACTTTCTATAATGCTCCCCCTTCCCTAGCTCTGACCTTGCATCTTTCTCTAGGATCTCTCATTCCTTCTCTGAGCTCATCTTGTCCATGAGACCCACCTCGATCCTATTTCCACTAAACTGCTGATCACCCAAATTCCCCTCCTACTTTCCATGTTAGCCAATATTGTAAATGGTTCTCTCTCTTTAGGTGTTATTCCTCTTGCATTTAAATCTGTTGTCATTACCCGTCTCCTCAAAAACCAACCCTTGATCCCACCAACCTTGCAAACTACCATCCCACCTCCAACTTCCCTTTCCTCTCTAAAGTCCTTGAATGTGTTGTTGCCTCCCAAATCCATGTCCATTTTCCCCAGAACTCCATGTTTGAATCCCTCCAATCAGGTTTCTGCCCCTGACACAGCACCAAAACAGCTCTCATCAAAGTCACAAATGATTTCCTATGTGACTGTGCCAAAGATAAACTTTCCCTCCTTCTCCTTCTCGACCTGTCTGCAGCCTTTGACACGGTTGACCACACCATCCTCCTCCAATGCCTGCCCACTGTTGTCCAGCTGGGTGGGATTGCTCTTATCTGATTCCATTCTTATCTATCTAATCATAGCCAGAGAATTGCCTGCAATGGCTTCTCTTCCTGCTCTCACATCTGGTCTCCCACAAGTATCCATCCTTGGTCCCTTCCTATTTTTCGCCTACATGCTGCCCCTCGGCGACATTATCGGAAAGCACAGCGTTAGTTTTCACATGTATGCTGATGACACTCAGCTCTACCTCACCACCGCCTCTCTCGACTCCTCCACTGTTGCTAAATTATCAGACTGCTTATCCGACATCCAGTACTGGATGAGCAGAAATTTCCCCCAATTAAATATTGGGAAGACTGAAGCCATTGTTTTCGGTTTCCGCTCCAAACTCTGTTCCCTAGCTACTGACTCCATCCCTCTCCCTGGAAACAGTCTGAGATTAAGCCACAACAAAAACAAGAAATGCTGAGATTAAGCCAGTCTGTTTGCAAGCTTGGTGTTACATTTGATCCTGAGATGAGTTTCCGACCTCATATTCGTGTCATTACTAAGACCGCCTATTTCCATCTCCGTAATATCGCCTGACTGCCCCATCTCAGCTCATATGCCGCTGAAACCCTCATTCATGCCTTCGTTACCTCTAGACTTGACTATTCTAATGCACTCCTGGCTGGTCTCCCACATTCTACACTCTGTAAACTTGAGGTCATCCTAAACTCAGCTGCCCGTGTCTTAGCTCGGACCAAGTCCCGTTTCCCTATTAACCCTGGGCTCACTGACTTACATTGGCTCCTGGTTAAGCAATGTCTTGATTTTAAAATTCTTATCCTTGTTTTCAAATCCCTCCATGGCCTCACCGCTCCCTATCTCTGTAATCTCCTCTAGCCCCACAACCCTCCAACATAGAACATAGACCATAGAACAGTACAGCATAGTACAGGCCCTTCGGCCCACGATGTTGTGCCGAACCTTTAACCTACTCTAAGATCAAACTAACTACCTACCATTCATTCTACTATCATCCATGTACCTATCCAAGAGTCGCTTAAATGCCCCTAATGTATCTGCTTCTACTACCACCGCTGGCAGCGCATTCCATGCACCCACCACTCTCTGTGTAAAGAACCTACCTCTGACATCTCCCCGAAACCTTCCTCCAATCATCTTAAAATTATGCCCCCTGGTGATAGCCCTTTCCACCCTGGGAAAAAGTCTCTGACTATCCACTCTATCTATGCCTCTCATCATCTTGTACCCCTCTATCAAGTCACCTCTCATCTTTCTTCGCTCCAATGAGAAAAGCCCTAGCTCCCTCAACCTTTCTTCGTAGGACGTGCCCTCCAGTCCAGGCAGCATCCTGGTAAATCTCCTCTGCACCCTCTCTAAAGCTTCCACATCCTTCCTATAATGAGGCGACCAGAACTGAACACAATATTCCAAGTGTGGTCGAACCAGGGCCTTATAGAGCTGCAGCATAACCTCACGGCTCTTAAACTCAATCCCCCTGTTAATGAAAGCCAACACACCATACGCCTTCTTAACAACCCTATCAACTTGGGTGGCAACTTTGAGCGATCTATGGACATGGACCCCAAGATCCCTCTGTTCCTCCACACTACCAAGAATCCTGTCTTTAAGCCTGTATTCCGCATTCAAATTCAACCTTCCAAAATGAATCACTTCACACTTTTCCAGGTTGAACTCCATCTGCCAATTCTCAGCCCAGCTCTGCATCCTGTCAATGTCCCGTTGCAACCTACAACAGCCTTCCACACTATCCACAACTCCAGCAACCTTCGTGTCATCGGCAAACTTGCTAACCCAGCCTTCCACTTCCTCATCCAAGTCATTTATAAAATTCACAAAGAGCAGAGGTCCCAGAACAGATCCTTGTGGAACACCACTGGTCACCAAGCTCCATGCTGAATACTTTCCATCTACTACCACCCTCTGACTTCTATGGGCCAGCCAATTTTGTATCCAGACAGCCAACTTTCCCTGAATCCCATGCCTCCTTACTTTCTGAATGAGCCTACCATGGGGAACCTTATCAAACGCCTTGCTAAAATCCATATACACCACATCCACTGCTCTTCCTTCATCAATGTGTTTTGTCACATCTTCAAAGAAGTCAATAAGGCTTGTGAGGCATGACCTGCCCCTCACAAAGCCATGCTGACTGTCTCTAATCAAACCATGCTTTTCCAAATAATCATAAATCCTGTCTCTCAGAATCCTCTCCAATAATTTGCCCTCTACCGACGTAAGACTGACTGGTCTATAATTCCCAGGGTTATCCCTATTCCCTTTCTTGAACAAGGGAACAACATTTGCCACCCTCCAATCATCCGGTACTACTCCAGTGGACAGTGAAGACGCAAAGATCATCGCCAAAGGCGCAGCAATCTCTTCCCTTGCTTCCCGTAATATCCTTGGGTATATCCCGTCTGGCCCCAGGGACTTATCTGTCCTCATATCATTCAAAATTTCCAGCACATCCTCCCTCTTAACCTCAACCTGTTGGAGCATATCAGCCTGTTCCACACTGTCCTCACAAACGACCAGGTCCCTCTCACTAGTGAATACTGAAGCAAAGTATTCATTTAGGACCTCCCCTACCTCCTCCGACTCCAGGCACAAGTTCCCTCCACTATCCCTGATCGGCCCTACCCTCACTCTGGCCATCCTCTTGTTCCTCACATAAGTGTAGAACGCCTTGGGATTTTCCTTAATCCTACCCGCCAAGACTTTTTCATGTCCCCTTCTAGCTCTCCTAAGTCCATTCTTCAGTTCCTTCCTGGCTACCTTGTAACCCTCTAGAGCCCTGTCTGATCCTTGCTTCCTCAACCTTAAGTAAGCTTCCTTCTTCCTCTTGACTAGCTGTTCCACATCTCTTGTCATCCAAGGTTCCTTCACCCTACCATCCCTTCCCTGCCTCATCGGAACAAACCTATCCAGCAGTCGTAGCAAGTGCTCCCTAAACAACCTCCACATTTCTGTCGTGCATTTCCCTGAGAACATCTGTTCCCAATTTATGCTCCCCAGTTCCTGCCTGTAATTCCTCCTCCCCCAATTAAATATTTTCCGATGAAGGGTCACTGACCCGAAACGTTAACTCTGCTTCTCTTTCCACAGATGCTGCCAGACCTGCTGAGTGGTTCCAGCATTTCTTGTTTTTATTTCAGATTTCCAGCATCCGCAGTATTTTGCTTTTATTTAAATATTTTCCCATCCCGTCTGCTCCTGTCCCTCTCCATGACTATAGTAAAGGTCAGGGAGTTGTGATCACTATCACCAAAATGCTCTCCCACCGAGAGATCTGCCACCTGGCCTGGTTCGTTGCCAAACACCAAGTCCAACATAGCCTCCCCTCTAGTCGGCCTATCTACATATTGAGTCAGGAAACCTTCCTGGACACACCTGACAAAAACTGCTCCATCCAAACTATTTGCACTAAGGAGGTTCCAATCAATATTAGGGAAGTTGAAGTCACCCATGACAACAACCCTGTTACTTCTGCACCTTTCCAAAATCTGCCTCCCAATCTGTTCCTCCATGTCTCTGTTGCTATTGGGGGGTCTATAGAAAACTCCCAACAAAGTGACTGCTCCTTTCCTGTTTCTGACTTCCACCCATAATGACTCGGTAGACATATCTGCACTTTTCTAATTCTGGCCTCTTATGCATCCCTGATTTTAATCGCTCCACCATTGATGGCCGCGCCTTCACTTGCCTAGGCCCTAAATTCTGGAATACCCTCCCTACACCTCTCCACTTCGCTTTCCTCCTTTAAGACGCTTCTTCAAATCTACCTCTGTGACCATGCTTTTGGTCATCTGACCTAATATTTCCTCGTGTGGCTCGGTGTCATATTTTGTTTATAATGCTCCTGTAAAGCACCTTGGGACTTTTTATTACATTAAAGGCGCTATATAAATATAAGTTGCTGTTGTTTGTGGGACTTTGCTGTGCACCAATTGGTTGCAGCATTTTCTACATTACAACTGTGGCGGTACTTCATCAGCTGTAAAGTGTTTTGGGGCATCCTATAGTTGTGAAAGGTGCTACATAAATGCAAGTTCTTTATTTCTTAAAATAGGGAGAGAGAGAGAGAAGTTTGAGACACACGGCGAGAGAGAATAACTATCAGACTGCAAGCTTTTTCTTATAAAATTGAAAACAGTATTTGAAAATTGTATCTGAATTGTGAAGTGGTAAATTACCAAGGCAAACAGAGTGACAGAGAAGGTTGTTGGAATCATAACATTTTGCAGCACAGGAGGAGGGCAGGTGTTTCATCGCACCCATGCAACTCTCTGAAAGAGCTATTCACTTAATCCCATTTCCCTGCCTTTCCTTTATACCCTTTTAATTTGTTTATTTTAAAAATATTTACCCACTTCTCTTTTAAAAGTTATTATGGATTCTACTTCCACCAGTGTTTCTGGTAGGAAATTCCATAGCTGAACAACTCTCTGTCAAAAAAAACTCCTAACCTCTCAACATTTGTTGTCTTGATGCTCATCATATATTTATGTCTCTATCTCATAACCAGCGGAAATAGCTTTTCTCTATTTACCTGATGAAAACCCTTGATAATTTTGAATTCCTTTATTAGACTTTTCTTAAACCTTCTCTGTTCTAGTGAAGAGAGCCCCAGTTTCTCTAGTCTCTCCTCACCAGTGACACCTTGCATTTATATGGTGCCTTTAACATAGAAAAACATCCCATAATCAGAGAAAAATGGACACCAAGCCAAAGAAGGTGATGTTTAGAGACATAGCGAAAAACCTGGTCTGGGGTACAGTCTTGAAGAAGGAGGTGGAGAGGCGGAGGGATTGTAGGGAGGGAATTCCTGAACTTAGGGCCTAGATGGCTGTAGAGACAGGCACCAATTGAGGGCGAAGGATGGGGGTGGAGGGGGTTGGCGCAGGCAAAAGACCCCAGAGTCAGTCCTTGGAGGGCTATATTTTTGTGGGTTCACAGGGTGAGAGAGGGGTGAGGCCGCACACATACACACAGATATTGCAGCTTTAACAAAGCTACCACTTTCGCAGTAAGGGTTTTACTGGTACAAGGAGTTCAGTAATATTTCCATTCTAGGAAAAATGCACAACCGTACATCTTGGTCAGCTTAGCAGAATTTCACAGTGATTTTCCACTGTAGCAAAATGTTACCATGGCAAGACTGGAAGAATTTATCAGGCTACACAAGCTGTACAAGGTTATGATACGTACATTTATTTATGGTTATAGCACTCCGGCTAGCTACAGGGCCTGCACTAGAGGTGTGGGGGGAATTATAGCCTCTCATCTCTGGTATTGGCTTTTGCGAATTTCTTTTGTCTCTTTCTGCGGCTTTAAAATCCTTCCTACAAAACGTCACCCAGATCTTGGCTGTAAAATACCTTGGGACATAAATGCAAGTCTTTCTTTCTAATGTTGCAACTGTGGCGATCTAACCATTTGTATATGGTTAGCACTATCTCTTTTGCTTTAGTACACTTTGTCTGTATTAATACAAGCTAGGAATCTATGCCATTCATATTTTATAGCTTTATCAACTTGTCCTTCTACATTTAAAGAGTTGTGTCTCTGCATTTCTAAGTCTCCCTCTCACTTTACCCTTTTCATCATTTTAGTTTCTCTTTCTCTTACTCCCAACACCTCACATTTCTCCACATTAAACCTTCTGCACAAACTTCCTTTGGGGCTGAATTACAAAGAGTAAGCAGTTATGCTTTGGTCAGACTCCATCTAGAGTGCTGTGTTTACGTTCAGGCACCGTAACTCAGGAAGGATGTACGAGCCTTGGAGGGGAGGCAGTGCAGATTCACCGTGATGATACTGGGACTTAGAGGATTAAGTTATGAGCCAGGTTGCATAACTTGTTTTGTATTCCCCCATGTATAGAAGATTAAGGGGTGATCTGATCGAGGTGTCTAAATTGTTAAAAGGATTCGATAGGCTAGATAAACTATTTCCTCTGACAGAGGAATCAAAAATGAGGGGATATACTCAAAATTAGAGCTAGACCATTTAGGAGGGAAATCAGGAAACACTTTTTCCACATAAAGGGTAGTCGACATCTGGAACTCACTCCGCCTTGCTGGGTCAATTGGAGCTTTCAAGATTGAAAGTGTAAATGGGGCTAAGGCAGGTATGATCGAATTGAGTGGCGCAGGATTGACGGGCTGAATAGCCTCTACCGTTCCTATGATTGAACCCATAGATTATGTGTTTAAGTCTTTGGAATGGGACTTGAACACACAACTGCCTGACTCAGAAGTGAGTGTGCTCCCCACTGAGCTGGGGCTGGCACTTACATCAAATGCAGGAAGGCCAAGATTTTGTTTTATGCTTTCATGGGATGTGGGTGTTGCTGGCAAGGCCAGCATTTGTTACCCATCCCTAATTGCCCACTGAGTGGCTTGCTAGGCCATTTCAGAGTCAACCACATTGTTGTGGGTCTGGAGTCACATATATGGAATTGCATTCTTATCATCACCAAGTAAGGACAGCAGATCTCCTTCCCTAAAGGACATCAGTGAACCAGATGGGTTTTTACAACAATTGACAATGGTTTCATGGCCACCATTAGATTAGGTTTTTTTTAAACGCTAGATTTATTCATCAAATTTCATTAGCCAGAACTACTACTCCAGTGACATTACCACTACACCACCAACTCCTCAAGCTTGGGCTCAGCACAATGGTAATTAATAGGAAGGAAGTTTCAAGTGATAGCTGATCCGGCAATAACAGGTAGAGGTGCATCATCATCCTGCAAGATGGCGATAAGCCTGCTCAGCTAAATGTACATCTGTGCTCCGGAGATCATATGTTCGCACGAGATATGATTATAACATCTGTAACAGTGTGAGTGGAGCAGTGACTCATTTATTCTATTCTTAGGCTTTTTGAACAGATTCTGGAATGAATTCTGCAGTCATACCCTTTATAACAACAATATGCATTTATTTCGCATCTTTAATGTAGCATAAACATCTCAAAGCACTTCACAGGAGCATTAACAAAAAAGATTTGACACCGAACCACTTATGGAGCTATTAGGACAGGTGTCCAAAAGCTTGATCCAAGAGCCAGGTTTTAAGAAGGAGGGAGAGAAAGGCAGAGAGGTTTATAGAAGGAATTCCAGAGCCAAGGGCCTACATAACTGAAGGCAAAGTCACCAGTGATGGAGCGATGAAAATTGCGGACGCGCAAGAGGCCAAAATTGGAGGAATGCAGAGATCTCAGAGCGCTGTAGGACTGGAGGATATTACAGAGCTGAGAAAGAGTGAGGCTACTAAAGGATTAGAAAACAAGGATGAAAATTTTAAAATTGAGGTTTTGCCGGACCGGGAGCCAGTGGGTGGAGGGGATTTGGTGCAAGGTCACAGACAACAAAGTTTTGGATAAACTCAAGTCTAAGGAGGATGCATGGTGCGTTGACAGTCAGGAGACCATTGAAATAATCCAACATTCATTGTATGAATCAATTGCAATTAGTTGTTAGCTCCAGCTTTAATAAAAGGACAATGAAAGGCAAGTCTTGCATTTCTATAGCGCGTGTCCTGACTAAGGGTGTCCTTAACCACGTCACAGCCAATGAAATATTTTTTAAGTGTATTCACTGTTGAAATATATGAAATGCAGAAGCCAATTTATGCACAACAAGGTCCCACACACAGCAATGAGGTAATGACTAGATCACCTGTTTTAGCAATGTTGGTTGAGGGATAAATATTGGCCTGAAGATCTGGGACAACTCCCCTGCTCTTCATCAAATAGTGTCACGGGATCTTTTATGTCCACCTGACAGGGCAGATGGAGCCTAGGCTTAACATCTCGTCCAAAAGATGGTACCTCTGACCTTGCAGTGCCCCTTCAGTGCTGCACTGGGAGCATCAGCATGCATTATGTGCTCAAATCCCTGGAGTGCTACTCACTGTGCCAAGACTGACACTTTGATAAAGTTAATTATCACATTCTGAAGCTGTGAATTTGTCACTAACGGACACAGAATACAATAATTTTTATTATGGAACAGCTAATTGCCTTAGGTGGTCAGGGTAGCTCTCTTACTGGTGTGTGGGCTGCTGAATTTAATGACATTGAGTGGGAAGGTTAAATCGAATTTTTTTTGGGTCATTTTTTCATCCTACCCGGTCCCCTAAAGGTGCGGGTTCCTGGCGGGGTTGTGGGGGGGGGACTGTTCCACAGATGCTTGTGCCCCTCATCCAAATGTGAAGACCATCAACTGTAATCCGACTGAGTGTACTTAACAAAGAACAAATAACAAAGAACAGTACAGCACAGGCACAGGCCATTTGGCCCTCCAAGCCTTCGCCGATCTTGATGCCTGTCTAAACTAAAACTGGCTGCACTTCCGGGGGCTGTATCCCTCAATTCCCATCCTATTCATGTATTTGTCAAGATGCCTCTTAAATGTCGCTATCGTACCTGCTTCCACCACCTTCCCGACAGCAAGTTCCAGGCACTCACCACCCTCTGTGTAAAGAACTTGCCTCGCACATCCCCTCCAAACTTTGCCCCTCACACCTTAAACCTATGTCCCCTAGCAACTGACTCCTCCACCCTGGGAAAAAGCTTCCGACTATCCACTCTGTCCATGCCACTCATAACTTTGTAAACCTCTATCATGTCGCCCCTCCACCTCCGTCGTTCCAGTGAAAACAATCCGAGTTTATCCAACCTCTCCTCATAGCTAATGCCCTCCAGACCAGGCAACATCCTGGTAAACCTCTTCTGTACCCTCTCCAAAGCCTCCACGTCCTTCTGATAGTGTGGCGACCAGAATTGCACGCAATATTCTAAGTGTGGCCCAACTAAAGTTCTGTACAGCTGCAGCATGACTTGCCAATTTTTATACTCTATGCCCCGACCGATGAAGGCAAGCATGCCGTATGCCTTCTTGACTACCTTATCCACCTGCGCTGCCACTTTCAGTGACCTGTGGACCTGTACGCTTCGATCTCTCTGCCTGTCAATACTCCTAAGGGTTCTGCCATTTACTGTATACTTCCCACCTGTATTAGACCTTCCAAAATACATTACCTCACATTTGTCCGGATTAAACTCCATCTGCCATTTCTCCGCTCAAGTCTCCAACCGATCTACATTCTGCTGTATCCTCTGACAATCCTCATCACTATCCGCAACTCCACCAACCTTTGTGTCGTCCGCAAACTTACTAATCAGACCAGCTACATTTTCCTCCAAATCATTTATATATACTACAAACAGCAAAGGTCCCAGCACTGATCCCTGCGGAACACCACTAGTCACAGCCCTCCATTAAGAAAAGCACCCTTCCACTGCTACCCTTTGTCTTCTATGACCGAGCTAGTTCTGTATCCGTCTTGCCAGCTCACCTCTGATCCCGTGTGACTTCACCTTTTGTACCCGTCTGCCATGAGGGACCTTGTCAAAGGCTTTGCTGAAGTCCATATAGACAACATCCACTGCCCTTCCTTCATCAATCATCTTCATCACTTCCTCAAAAAACTCAATCAAGTTAGTGAGACACGACATCCCCTTCACAAAACCATGCTGCCTCTCGCTAATAAGTTCATTTGTTTCCAAATGGGAGTAAATCCTGTCCCGAAGAATCCTCTGTAATAATTTCCCTACCACTGACGTAAGGCTTACCGGCCTATAATTTCCTGGATTATCCTTGCTACCCTTCTTAAACAAAGGAACAACATTGGCTATTCTCCAGTCCTCTGGGACCTCACCTGTAGCCAATACAAAGATTTCTGTCAAGGCCCCAGCAATTTCTTCTCTTGCCTCCCTCAGTATTCTGGGGTAGATCCCATCAGGCCCTGGGGACTTATCTACCTTAATGCTTTGCAAGACACCCAACACCTCCTCCTTTTTGATAACGACATGACCGAGACTATCTACACTCCCTTCCCTAGACTCATCATCCACCAAGTCCTTCTCTTTGGTAAATACTGATGCAAAGCACTCATTTAGTACCTCGCCCATTTCCTCTGGCTCCACACATAGATTCCCTCCTCTGTCCTTGAGTGGGCCAACCCTTTCCCTGGTTACCCTCTTGTTCTTTATATACGTATAAAAAGCCTTGGGATTCTCCTTAATCCTGTTTGCCAATGACTTTTCATGACCCCTTTTAGCCCTCCGGACTCCTTGCTTAAGTTCTTTCCTACTGTCTTTATATTCCTCAAGGGCTTCATCTGTTCCCAGCCTTCTAGCCCTTGCGAATGCTTCCTTTTTCTTTTTGACTAGGCTCACAATATTCCTCGTTATCCAAGGTTCCCGAAACTTGCCAAACTTATCCTTCTTCCTCACAGGAACATGCTGGTCCTGGATTCTAATCAACTGACGTTTGAAAGACTCCCACATGTCAGATGTTGATTTACCCTCAAACAGCCGCCCCCCAATCTAAATTCCTCAATTCCTGCCTAATATTGTTATAATTAGCCTTCCCCCAATTTAGCACCTTCACCCGAGGACTACTCTTATCCTTATCCACAAGTACCTTAAAACTGACAGAATTATGGTCACTGTTCCCGAAATATTCCCCTACTGAAACTTCGACCACCTGAACGGGCTCATTCCCCAATACCAGGTCCAGTATGGCCCCTTCCCTAGTTGGACTATGTACATATTGTTTCAAGAAGCCCTCCTGGATGCTCCTTACAAATGCTGCCAAGCCCCTAGCACTAAGTGAGTCCCAGTCAATATAGGGGAAGTTAAAATCACCCACTACTACAACCCTGTTACCTTTACATCTTTCCAAAATCTGTCTACATATCTGCTCCTCTACCTCCTGCTGGCTGTTGGGAGGCCTGTAGTAAACCCCCAACATCATGACTGCACCCTTCCTATTCCTGAGCTCCACCCATATTGCCTTGCTACATGACCCCTCCGAGGTGTCCTCCAGCAGTACAGCTGTGATATTCTCCTTAACCAATAATGCAACTCTCCCACCCCTTTTACATCCCCCTCTATCCCGCCTGAAGCTTCTAAATCCCGGAACATTTAGCTGCCAATCCTGTCCTTCCCTCAACCAAGTCTCTGTAATAGCAACAACATCATAGTTCCAAGTACTAATCCAAGCTCTAAATTCATCTGCCTTACCTGTTATACTTCTCGCATTGAAACAAATGCACTTCAGACCACCAGTCCCGCTGTGCTCAGCAACATCTCCCTGCCTGCTCTTCCTCTTAGTCTTACTGGCCTTATTTACTAGTTCCCCCTCAGTTATTTCTCCTGCTGTCCTACTGCTCTGGTTCCCACCCCCCCTGCCACACTAGTTTAAACCCTCCCGAGTGACGCTAGCAAATCTCGCAGCCAGGATATTTGTGCCCCTCCAGTTTCGATGCAACCCGTCCTTCTTGTACAGGTCCCACCTGTCCCTGAAGAGATCCCAATGATCCAGATATCTCAAACCCTCCCTCCTGCACCAGCTGTTCAGCCACGTGTTTAGCTGCACTGTCTTCCTATTTCTAGCCTCACTGGCACCTGGCACAGGGAGTAATCCCGAGATTAACGGCAGCATAGAACACAGGTGAAGCTGAACCTGTCGTGGCCCGTCAGCAAGAGTGACTGGACAACTATTAGGAGCAAGAGCCCTGATTGATCTTTCCCTGGCTTGGTCTGAAAGCAACAGTAATATATGCATAGAAACATACAGCACAGAAGGAGGCCATTCGGTGCATCGTCCCTGTGCCAGCTTTGTGAAAGAGCTAATTCATTGCACTCCCTCCGCTCTTTCCCCATTTCCCTGCAAATTTTTCCAATTCAGGTTTCTATCCAATTACCTTTTGAAAGTTACAGTTCGATCTGTTTCCATATCCCCACTTCAGACAGTCCGTTCCAGCTCATAATAAATCACTACTGTTACGACCCAAAGCAGGAGGTGTACACTGTCTTTTCTAATTCCACTTCTCCACAGGTCACAACTTATATTTAAATGTTTACCCAGTTACCGATACTGTCAATCATGGACTCTACTCTTTATCGCTGAATAAAATACACCAACCAGGTTTTTTTAATAAACAACAAAATTATCAGTTTATTATAAAACAAGACTTATCCAGTAATGAAGCCAAGCATTAATACACAGATTGAAATATCAAAGTTCCCTTTTTACCTTAGCCCCACACCCACACCCCAGGTTAACTGAAAAATAGAAATTTTCTCTGCAGATCCCTTTTACAAAAAACGAGAATACTTTGGCTAAATACTTGTTAGTTCTTGAAGAAAATGGATGAGATGTGTTGTGTCCCGAAATGGCATAGAGTCTGGCATCTGAATACACGTAGACGGGTCACTGGGATCTTTTCTGGAGCATTTCTTTTCAGGTGGCATTGAGAATTAATCTGGCAAGCTTTCCAGGAGCTCCTCAGGAGAAACATAGCATTTCACAGAGACAAGAAGAAGGAGGCAATCTGGGTGTTTCTCTCTTGGCAGGTGATTTCCAAAGGCTTTCAAACACAGTCCACACCCCAACTGAACCAAAACAATATCTCAGAAGCGAAACCAAACACCAAGTCAGAACATCCTGACCCCCATAAGTCGTGCCATGTAATTTCTCTAAAAACATTTCCCCCAAGTCACCAAGGTTTCTGTTGTTTATTGAACTTAAGGCATGTAATTTCCAGTAAAGATTGCTTTCAAACAAGTCTCCTTCCGGCGACCTCTTTTTAAAAACAAAGTCCAACATCTATGGGATTACTTCAGTTCCCCAATGAATCCATCTCCACAATTCTAACACACGAATCCTCAAAAAAAAATTAAAAATAGAAGCACCTTCATAACACTGCATAAAAAAAGTCTCCTCATCTTCCTGGTCCTTTTCCCAATCACCTTAAGTCTTTGTCTTCTGGTTACTGTTTCACTTGTTAGTGGAAGCAGTTTTTCTTACTTACTTTATCAAAACTTCTCATAATTTTGAAAACCTCTACTAAATCTCCCCTTAACTTTCTCTGCTCTACAAAGAATATTCTCTGCTTCTCTAGTCTCTCCCTATAACTGAAGTCCCTCGTCCCTGGAGGACCTACTGGATTGGGGATGGGGGTAGTTGAATCCTGCAATCTATAATCGGAGGCAACAACAGTGGACAAATCCCATTTTAAATGCCCCCCAGCCTGATCTCTGCCATATGGGGTGAGTTAAAATTAGTGCCAATATGGGTAAACAGCTGGCCAATGCAGTTCAAAGGGCTTGGAAAGCAGTTCACAAAAATATGCTTGGATGCAATGAAGCACCTGGGCCTGAAAAATATTGAGGCCAAATGGGGTATAAGAGTAAAGAAGGCTTACTATAATTGTACAGGGAACTGGAGAGACCACACCTGGAGTACTGTATGCAGTTTTAGCCTCCTTACCTAAGGAAGGACATACTTTCCCTAGAGGGAGGGCAACAAAGGTTTACTTGGATTGGATTCTGGATTGAAGGGATTGTCCTATGAGGAGAGATAGAGTGGACTAGGCCGATATTCTCTGGAGTTTAGAAGAATGAGAGATGATCCCGGCTGTAGTACTGACAACTTGTATTCCAGAACCAGCTGTGCCCCTAACTAAGCTGTTCCAGTACAGCTACAACACTTGCATCTCCCCAACAATGTGGAAAATTATGCAGGTATATCCTGTACACAAAAAGCAGGACAAATTCAATCTTCAGAAAAATGATGGAAGGTGTTGTTGACAGTGCTATCAAGCGGCACTTACTCAGTATTAAGCTGCTCTGTGATGCTCAGTTTGGGCTATGCCAGTGCTCCTGACCTCATTACAGCCTTGGTCCAAACATGGACAAAAGAGCTGAATTCAACAGGTAAAGTGAGAGTGACTGCTTTTGACATCAAGGCAGCATTTGACCGAGTGTGGCATCAATGAGCCCGAGCAAAATTAAGGTTAATGGAAATTGGGGAGAAAACTCTCCACTGGTAGGAATCATACCTAGCACAAAGCAAGATAGTTGTGGTTGTTGGAGACCAATCATCTCAGCACCAGGACATCACTTCAGGAGCTCCTCAGGGTAGTGTGCTCAGCACAACCATCTTCAGCTGCTTCATCAATGACACTCCCTCCACCATAAGGTCAGAAGTGGGGACGTTTAGTGATGATTGCACAGTGTTCAGTGTAGTATAAGGATGTAAAGGGTTAATGAAGACAGTGAGAGAGACCCCTCCCACTGTAAGAGGGAATGATGGAACAATCACATGAGACAGGCTGAAGAAGGAGCTGCACAGAGGATGCTATCTTAGGTGGCTTGAGGAATGTGTATATAATATAATGCAAATAATAGACAGTTCTGAGTTACTGTGTTACCTGAGCCTGAGACTTTCTCTAGAACGCCATGCAACACTACTAATACTACAACATGCAACATGGTGGCAATGGTAAAGCAACAGTAAAACAGTGGTTAAAACGACCAAGAAAATTTGAAGATCTCCCTACCCCATGGAAAAGCGCAAGGAAAACAGCAGATCTAGTCCGGGAACTGCAACAAACTCAGGAGCTGCTCCGTTGCCACATATGACGCAGCCAGTCAGTGAAAAATCCCTGCAGCCTCTCAGACTGTACCACAGAAGTGTGGGGGTCTGCATCAGCACATCCAAGTCCAGCGATCAGGTTTGAGTTTCAGCACCGGGCGACAGTCCAGGATTGGATGAGAGATTTTGTATGGGGGCCAGTAATGGTTAATGGCACACTGGGTCAAAACCACAGGTAGAGAAGTTGATCTCAGACACACGAACACAAGAAATAGGAGCAGAAGTAGACCATATGGCCCATCAAGCCTGCTCCGCCATTCAATATGATCATGGCTGACCTTGGGCTTCAATTCCACTTTTCTGCCTGTTCTCCATATCCCTTGATTCCCTGCAAGACCAAAAATCTATCTATCCCAGCCTTGAATGTATTCAATGATGGAGCATCCACAACCCTCTGGGGTAGAGAATTCCAAAGATTTACAATCCTTTGAGTGTAGGAATTTTTCCTCATCTCAGTCCTGAATGATTGACCCCTTATCCTGATACTGTGTCCCCAAGTTCTAGATTCCCTGACCAGTGGTAACAATCTCTCAGCTTCTATCCTATCAAGCCCTTTCAGAATCTTGTATGTCTCAATTAGATCGCCTCTCATTCTTCCAAACTCCAGAGAATATAGGCCCAATTTACTCAACCTCTCATCATAGGATAAGCCCCTCATCCCAGGGACTAATTTAGTAAATATTCACTGCACTCACTGACCCGAAACATTAATTTTGCTTCTCTTTTCACAGATGCTGCCAGACCTGCTGAGTGGCTCCAGCATTTCTTGTTTTTATTTCAGATTTCCAGCATCTGCAGTATTTTGCTTTTATATATCCTTTCTTAAATGTAGAGGCCAAAACTGCACATAGTATTCCAGGTGCGGTCTCACCAAAGCCCTGTACAATTTTAGTAAGACTTCTTTATTCCTGTACTCCAATCCCCTTGAAATAAAGGCCAATGTGCCATTTGCCTTCCTAATAGCCTGCTGCACCTACATGTTAACTTTGTGCATTCATTGTATGAGTACCCCCAAGTCTCTCTGAACATCAACACTTCCACACCTTTTTAAAAATATTCTGCTTTTCTATTTTTATGACCAAAGTGAACAACTTCTTACTTCCCGACATTATATTCCATTTGCCATCTTGTTGCCCATTCACTTAACCTGTCGATATCTTTTTGCAGACTCTCTATATCCTTCCCGTAGCTTACCTTTCCACCAAGCTTTGTATTATCAGCAAACTTAGATACATTACTCTCTGTCTCTTCATCCAAGTCATTAATATAGAGCGTAAATAGCTGAGGCCCCATCACTGATCCTTGCGGCACCCCACTATTCACGACCGGCCAACTTGAAAATGCCCCATTTATGCCCATTCTCTGCTTCTTGTCTGTTAACCAATCCTCTACCCACGCTAATATATTACCTCCAACACCATGAGCCCTTATCTTGCCTATTAATCTTTTATGTGGTATCTTATCGAATGCCTTTTGAAAATCCAGGTATACTACATCTACTGGTTCCCCTTTATCTACACTACTAGTTACATACCCAAAAAACTCGAATAAGTTTGTCAAACAGGATCTCCCTTTAGTAAAACCATGCTGACTTGTTCTAATCGGACTATGCTTTTCCAAGTGCAATGTTAAGACTTCTTAAATAGTAGTTTCCAGCATCTTCCCAATGACTGATGTTGAGCTACTGGCCTGTAGCTCCCTGTTTTCTCTCTACCTTCTTGAAAAGTGGCGTAACATTTGCCAACTTTCAAACAGCAGTTTAAGAAGGCGGCTCACCACCACCTTCTCAAGGGAAATTGGGGATCGGTAACAAGTGCTTACCTTGCCAGCAATGCTCATATCTCGTGAACAAATTAAAAAAAGGTCTCGTTGAAACATATGAAAGTCTCAGATTAAGGGGTTGACCATTTAGAATGAGATGAAGAGAAATTTCTTCACTCACAGGATGGAATTCTTACCCCCAGTGAGCTGTGGATGCTCATTTGTTTGTTATATTCAAGACAGAGGTTGATAGATTTTTGGCTACAAAGGGAATTAAGGAATATGGGGCTGGGGCAGGAAGGTAGAAAACTCAATCATGATCTTGTGAATGGCGGAGCAAGCTTGAAGGACCAAATGGCCTATCCAGCTCCTATTTCTTATGTTTTTATAATTGATAACTATGCTGGAATCGTACCTTCAGGTGCTGACCCACTGGAGTAGGGAGGATTGGTGGGAGGACACCCCAAATAATAGGGGTGCTGGGCCTGCGTACCAGTATGGACACATATTAACCTTCACCCTGCACTGTGCCCAGGCTGTGGGGGGAGGGGCATGGGGTCAGTATGACCACAATTTGTGACAGACTGGAGCGGATACACAACCAGAAACATTTATCTTCAGACCTTACCATCCTCTTTGAATGCGGGCTGCATTTAAAATATTTTGGCTACATTATGTCTTTAGATCTTCGGGGATCCAGGCCACTTCCCAGGCCGGAACTCCCTCCCATGGTGGTCCCCAGCATCTGTCACGAAAGAGGACTGTACCACCACTTCTCACGGGGAATATCGGCCCCTAAAGAGGTGCCAACCTCCTCCGGACTGAGGTCATGTGATTGTCCTCTTGAGTGGCAGGTGGAGGCTCCACCTTTTACTCGGCTAAGGAGGGACTCCAGTGTACATCCAGATCCCGTTTGTAGCCATTCTATAGGAGCCTCCTGTCAGAGTTATGGTGACAATCTGCTGGGAATACCAACCATTTCCAGGTCATTATTTTCTCATTGCTTCCTGGAAAATAAGTGAAGTAAAACTTGCATTTGTTGTTCATGGGAATAAAGAACCCACATGTTCTCGATTGAAATAGTGCCAAGGGACCTTTTACATCCACCTGAGAGGGCAAACGGGATCTTGGTTTAACATCTCATCCAATAGACAGCACCTTCAACAATGCAGCACTCCCTCAAGCACTTCACTGGAATTTCAGCCTACATTATATTCCCAACTCTCTGGAGTGGGACTTGAACCCATAACTTTCTGATTCAGAGGGGAGAGTGTTATTTACTGAACCATGTCTGACACCAAGTAGTGCTGCTCTCACTCAGTAGGGGAAATATAGATACAAAAATGAATTTATTCCTCTCATACAACATCATTACATAAATCTGTAACTAATCTAAATGTAAATAGTTGTTTGGTAGTACAGAACTTGAGTATTGCTGAAAATAGAGATATTTTGTCCGAAGCTTTTCATCTTGCACTCATCGGGACATTTCTCAAGAATACCAATGTAAGGGGAAGTGACAAATTTATACCGTATGAGAAGAGAGTACTGATTGGTTGGCAAGTGGACTCTGATTGGTAGAGACGTTGCCATGGTGAATGCACCAGTAAAAGATCCCACGTCCACCATTTTGAAGAAGAGCAGCGCATTTCTGCTTGGTGTCTTGGCCAATACTTATCCTTCAATCAACATCATTAAAACAGATGATCTGATCATTATCACATTGCTATTTTTGGGATCTGATTGTAGATTGGCTGCTGCATTTCCTACATTATAACAGTGACTTTAAAAATATTGCTGAAAATAGAGACATGTTGTTGAAGCTTTTCGTCTTGCATTGGGATAGGATGCATTTAAAGTCCAAAGTCATGTAAGACTTCGTGGTTCACAGAAACCCATTGAATCTTCTCAGGAGGAAAGGCTTTTCAAAGGTGCAGCCCTGATATTTTAAGTTCTCTGCTGCAGCAAGTTGAAGTATAGTATCAGCAGCAGGGCTTCTTCCTTGTGCTGGACCAATCGCACAGTCTTTGGCTGAAACTGTCTTGCAGTGGTCTTTTGCTGATCTTCCCTCTTGCTCCAGAGGGCTACCTTTTTAAGGTAAAAGTCCATCACATTTGAGTGTCTGTCAGGTACACAGGGTCCTCTCCCCTGGTGTGACTACACAATGATCCAGGATAGGGAAACCATTGCTATCTTGGTGTCTGGATGGGCACCATTCTGTTACAATGGTGCTACTTCATACCCATCCATCTGGGTTTGGGCTGTGGAGTCAGTCTGTCTTATAGAACCTTTGTTAGTTCCATTCCTGTAGGTAGGAGTCATTAACATGTAATGGGCTCCTTTCAATTTCAATGGGTTTTCCTCAGAGCTAATTCAGACGCAATTAATGAGTTTTGTCTTTGCAGACAGGCTTGTTGATTGCCAGTACTGGAGGGGTCACCTGGCCTCTACTCCGTTTTGCCTGTGGTGCAGATGTGCCCATTTTCTTGTGATTCAGTTTATCAGTTGACTTTTTAATTATTAAAACTCCTCCAGTTGATTGTTTATTTCATCAGGGCTCCTTCAGAGCATGACACTTTATATTATAAACACAGGTACACACTACTCTCTTTCTCTTTCGCACACACACACACGAACAATTAGGTACATGAGTCAGCTTGTTGCTAGAACAACTACAATAGGGATTGGGCATTTGTCTCAGGAAATAGACAAAAATATTATACTCTAAAAATCTATATTTAGCTGACCATATTACACAAACTAATAAACACTAACTAGGCTGTAGCTTTCTGTTTTAAAAAAACTGTCATTCTAAATACAGCTTCAGACTTTAATATTTAGTTTCACAGTTTGCTAGCTCAAACGTGCTATTGTTTCCTTGCTCCCTGCCTCTCCCAAAACTCCCAGTTCATCAGCCTTCAGTTTGGCTTCTTGTCCTGCTCTCAGAACAAGCACCACCATGGGCGACGCCACAAGTTGATGTTAGCTGTGGCTCAGTGGATAGCAATCTTGCCTCTGACCGAGAAGGTTGTGGATTTGTTTCTCACTCCAGAGGCTTGTGCAACAAATCCAGTTTGACACTTCAGTGCAGTACTGAGAGAGTGCTACAGTGTTGAAGGTGCTGTTCTTTGGAAGAGACTTTAAACCAAGGCCTTGTCTGCTCTTTTAGCTCGATGTAAAAGATCCCATGACACTATTTCAAAGAAAACCAGGGAGTCCAGTGTTTATCTCTCAACCAAAACAGATTACCTTGCCATTGTTACATTACTGTTTGTGTGCAAATTGGCTGCCACGTTTCTTACATTACAGCAGTGACTACATGTCAAAGATACTTCATTGGCTGTAAAACGCTTTAGGAGCCCTGAGGTAGTGAAAGGTGCTATAGAACATTACAGCGCAGTACAGGCCCTTCGGCCCTCGATGTTGCGCCGACCTGTGAAACCATCTGACCTACACTATTCCATTTTCATCCATATGTCTATCCAATGACCACTTAAATGCCCTTAAAGTTGGCGAGTCTACTACTGTTGCAGGCAGGGCGTTCCACGCCCCTACTACTCTCTGAGTAAAGAAACTACCTCTGACATCTGTCCTGTATCTATCACCCCTCAACTTAAAGCTATGTCCCCTCGTGTTTGCCATCACCATCCGAGGAAAAAGACTCTCACTATCCACCCTATCTAACCCTCTGATTATCTTATATGTCTCTATTTAGTCACCTCTCCTCCTCCTTCTCTCTAACGAAAACAACCTCAAGTCCCTCAGCCTTTCCTCGTAAGACCTTCCCTCCATACCAGGCAACATCCTAGTAAATCTTCTCTGCACCCTTTCCAAAGCTTCCACATCCTTCCTATAATGCGGTGACCAGAACTGCACGCAATACTCCAGGTGCGGCCGCACCAGAGTTTTGTACAGCTGCAGCATGACCTCGTGGCTCCGAAACTCGATCCCCCTACTAATAAAAGCTAACACACCATATGCCTTCTTAACAGTCCTATTAACCTGGGTGGCAACTTTCAGGGATTTATGTACCTGGACACCAAGATCTCTCTGCTCATCTACACTACCAAGAATCTTCCCATTAGCCCAGTACTCTGCATTCCTGTTACTCCTTCCAAAGTGAATCACCTCACACTTTTCCACATTAAACTCCATTTGCCATCTCTCAGCCCAGCTCTGCAGCCTATCTATGTCCCTCTGTAACCTACAACATCCTTCGGCACTCTCCACAACTCCATCGACCTTCGTGTCATCCGCAAATTTACTAACCCACCCTTCTACACCCTCATCCAGGTCATTTATAAAAATGACAAACTGCAGTGGCCCTAAAACAGATCCTTGCGGTACACCACTAGTAACTGAACTCCAGGATGAACATTTGCCATCAACCACCACCCTCTGTCTTCTTTCAGCTAGCCAATTTCTGATCCAAAGCACTAAATCACCTTCAATCCCATACTTCCGTATTTTCTGCAAGAGCCTACCGTGGGGAACCTTATCAAACGCCTTACTGAAATCCATATACACCACATCCACGGCTTTACCCTCATCCACCTGTTTGGTCACCTTCTCAAAAAACTCAATAAGGTTTGTGAGGCACGACCTACCCTTCACAAAACCGTGCTGACTATCTCTAATGAACTTATTCTTTTCAAGATGATTATAAATCCTATCTCTTATAACCTTTTCCAACAGTTTACCCACAACCGAAGTAAGGCTCACAGGTCTATAATTACCAGGGCTGTCTCTACTCCCCTTCTTGAACAAGGGGACAACATTTGCTATCCTCCAGTCTTCCGGCACTATTCCTGTCGACAATGACGACAAAGATCAAGGTCAAAGGCTCTGCAATCTCCTCCCTGGCTTCCCAGAGAATCCTAGGATAAATCCCATCTGGCCCAGGGGACTTATCTATTTTCACACTTTCCAAAATTGCTAACACCTCCTCCTTGTGAACCTCAATCCCATCAAGCCTAGTAGTCTGTTACTCAGTATTCTCCTCGACAACATTTTCTTTCTCTACTGTAAATACTGACGAAAAATATTCATTTAACGCTTCCCCTATCTCCTCTGATTCCACACACAACTTCCCACTACTATCCTTGATTGGCCCTAATCTAACTCTAGTCATTCTTTTATTCCTGATATACCTATAGAAAGCCTTAGGGTTTTCCTTGATCCTATCCGCCAATGACTTCTCGTGTCCTCTCCTCGCTCTTCTTAGCTCTCCCTTTAGATCCTTCCTGGCTAGCTTGTAACTCTCAAGCGCCCTAACTGAGCCTTCACGTCTCATCCTAACATAAGCCTTCTTCTTCCTCTTGGCAAGCGCTTCAACTTCTTTAGTAAACCATGGCTCCCTCACTCGACAACTTCCTCCCTGCCTGACAGGTACATACTTATCAAGGACACGCAGTAGCTGCTCCCTGAATAAGCTCCACATTTCGATTGTGCCCATCCCCTGCAGTTTCCTTCCCCATCCTACCCATCCTAAATCTTGCCTAATCGCATCATAATTTCCTTTCCCCCAGCTATAATTCTTGCCCTGCGGTATATACCTGTCCCTGCCCATCGCTAAGGTAAACCTAACCGAATTGTGATCACTATCACCAAAGTGCTCACCTACATCTAAATCTAACACCTGGCCGGGTTCATTACCCAGTACCAAATCCAATGTGGCATTGCCCCTGGTTGGCCTGTCTACATACTGTGTCAGAAAACCCTCCTGCACACACTGGACAAAAACTGACCCATCTAAAGTACTCGAACTATAGTATTTCCAGTCAATATTTGGAAAGTTAAAGTCCCCCATAACAACTACCCTGTTACTCTCGCTCCTGTCGAGAATCATCTTCGCTATCCTTTCCTCTACATTTCTGGAACTATTCGGAGGTCTATAGAAAACTCCCAACAGGGTGACCTCTCCTCTCCTGTTTCTAACCTCGGCCCATACTACCTCAGTAGACGAGTCCTCAAACGTTCTTTCTGCCGCCGTAATACTCTCCTTGATTAACAATGCCACACCGCCCCCCTCTTTTACCATCTTCTCTGTTCTTACTGAAACATCTAAATCCCGGAACCTGCAACATCCATTCCTGTCCCTGCTCTACCCATGTCTCCGAAATGGCCACAACATCGAGATCCCAGGTACCAACCCATGCTGCAAGCTCACCCACCTTATTCCGGATGCTCCTGGCGTTGAAGTAGACACACTTTAAACCAAGTTCTTGCTTGCCAGTGCCCTCTTGCGTCCTTGTAACCTTATCCCTGACCTCACTACTCTCAACATCCTGTACACTGGAACTACAATTTAGGTTCCCATCCCCCTGCTGAATTAGTTTAAACCCCCCCGAAGAGCACAGGATATTGGTACCCCTCTGGTTCAGGTGAAGACCATCCTGTTTGTAGAGGTCCCACCTACACCAGAAAGAGCCCCAATTATCCAGGAAACCAAAACCTCCCTCCTACACCATCCCTGCAGCCACGTGTTCAACTCTCTCTCCCTATTCCTCGCTTCGCTAGCACGTGGCACGGGCAACAACCCAGAGATCACAACTCTGTTTGTTCTCGCTCTAAGCTTCCACCCTAGCTCCCTGAATTTCTGCCTTAAATCCCCATCTGTCTTCCTACCTATGTCGTTGGTGCCTATGTGGACCACGACATGGGGCTGCTCCCCCTCCCCCTTAAGGATCCCAAAAACACGATCCGAGACATCACGAACCCTGGCACCTGGGAGGCAACACACCAACCGTGAGTCTCTCTCGTTCCCACAGAACATCCTATCTGTTCCCCTAACTATGGAGTCCCCAATGACTAATGCTCTGCTCCTCTTCCCCCTTCCCTTCTGAGCAACAGGGACAGATTCTGTGCCAGATACCTGTACCCCATTGCTTACCCCTGGCAAGTCGTCCCCCCCAACAGTATCCAAAACGGTATACCTGTTGTTGAGGGAAACGGCCACAGGGGATCCCTGCACTGCCTGCTGGTTCCCTCTCCTTCCCCTGACGGTAACCCATCTACCTACTTCTTTGACCTGAGGTGTGACTACCTCCCTATAACTCCTCTCAATAACCCCCTCCACCTCCCGAATGATCCGAAGTTCATCCAGCTCCAGCTCCAGTTCCCTAACGCGGTTCTCGAGGAGCTGGAGTTGGGTGCACTTCCCGCAGATGTGGTCCCTGCCGTTCACAATGGGATCAGCCAGCTCCCACATCATACAGCTACAGCACATCACCTGCCCAGCCATCTCTACTTAATTAATTACTTTATTAATTTATATAAATTTATGAGCTAAATACTTTGATTCTTCTCTGCTGTGGTCTTTTTCAAATAACCAATTAATAGATAAGTCAAAAAAGTAAAAGAAGAAAGTAAATTTTTACCAATCACACGATACAGAAGAAATAAAATAAGAAGCTTACCTTATCAACACACCATAGTCCTTTTTTTTTGGTTAGAGGAGGAGGGTGGGTGGGAGACACTACACGTGTAGTGTCTCGGGTTCAGCCACTGCCCAAATATATAGGTTTTGACTATATTTCATGAATAACAGTCTCTGGGATATGTCACCTTTCCTTGTCTTCCTCAATCTCTTCCTACTGTTCCCTGCTGTTCAGCTCCATGGGACAGAAGTGGCTTCTCTTCCCATCATTGCACTGTCACCTCAGCCTCCAGAGAATCCAGTCTTGATGTCAATTTCTTCCTCAAACAGGGGCTGTCTTTGAATTACTTCATCATCAGGCATGTGGCAAGCTACTGCATGCCCATTGATGTCAGCTGACTCTACCTCTCCAACACTTCCCTCAACCTCACAACCACTTCAGTGTTGCCAGACTGCCTGAATCAAGTTGTGAATGAGTCAAAATTTCCTTCAGCTGAACCTCTTCATGCCATTCCACCTTGCAATTCATTCCACCCACTTCTTTGGCTACATGCTCAGGCTAAACAAATCCATGCAAAAATTTAACATCCTGTTTAACAAAGAGCCTGTTTAAATGCTGCATTCCATCTGTCATAATGACCACGTATCTCCATATCTTAGGTGTTGCCTAACTTCATACTGCCTCACCACCTCACACCACTGCCAATGCAATCCTCATCCATGCTTCCAGCACTTCTGGATTCCATTTTTCCAATGCCCTTCCTTGCTAGCTTCCTATTCTCTATTATCTCCAACTTGTTCAAAACTGAGCTGCCTGTATCCTTTCCCACAATCTTTGTTCCTTCATATTTGGTCATATGTGCAACTTACCCTTGCTTCACCATTGATGACAGAATCTTCATCTGTCTCAACCTTACTCTCTGCAATTCTGCCCTTAATTCCCTCTGCCTTTCCACTGTTACACAGAATCTACTGCAATGAAATAAGCCTTTCAGACCTCATTATAGCCTTAGTTCAGTCATGGACATAGGAGCTGAATTCCAGAGGGCAGGTGAGAGTAATTGCTCTTGACATCAAGGCAGCATTTGACCAAGTGTGGCATCAAGGAGACCTAGTAAAATTGAAGTCACTGGGAATCGGGGGGAAACTCTCCACTGGCTGGAATTACACCTAGCACAAAGGAAGATGGCTGCGGTTGTCTGAGGCCAATCAACTCAGCCCTGGGACATCACTGCAAGAGTTCGCAAGGACAGTGGCCTAGGCCCAATCATCTTCAGCTGCTTCATCAATTACCTTCCTTCCATCATAAGGTCAGAAGTGGGGATGTTCACTGATGATTGCACAGTGTTCAGTTTGATTTGCAGCTCCTCAGATAATGAAGCAGTCTGTGCCTGTGTGGACAACATTCAGACTTGGGCTGATAAGTGTCAAGTGACATTTGTGTTACACAAACGGCAGGCAATGACAATCTCCAGCAAGAGAGAATCTAACCATTTCCCCTTGACATTCAACGGCATTACCATTGCTGAATCCCCCACCATCAATATCCTGGGGTCACCATTGACCAGAAACTTAATTGGATTAGCCACATAAATACTGTGGCTATGACAGCTGGTCAGGGCTGGGTATTCTATGGTGAGTAACTTAACCCCTGACTCCCCAAAGCCTGTTCACCATCCACAAGGCACAAGTCAGGAGTGTGATAGAATACTCTCCACTTGCCTGGATGGGTGCAACTCCAACAGCACTCAAGAAGCTCGATACCATCCAGGACAAAGCAACTCGCTTTATTGGGACCCCATTCACAAACATTCACTCCCTCCACCACCAATGCACAGTGGCTGCAGTGTGTACCATCTACAAGATGCACTGCAGCAACGTACCAAGGCTCCTTCGACAGTACCTTCCAAACCCGTGACCTCTAATGCTTAGAAAAACAAGCACATGAGAACACCACCACCTGCAGGTTCCCCTCCAAGTCACACACCATCCTGACTTAGAACTATATCGCCGTTCCTTCACTGTCGCTGGGTCAACATTTTGGAACTCCCTTCCTAACAGCACTGTGGGTGTACCTACGCAACACAGACTGTAATGGTTCAAGAAGGCAGCTCACCACCACTTTCTCAAGGGCAATTAGGGATTGGCAATAAATGCTGGCCTTGCCAGTGATGCCCACATCCCACAAACAAATAAAAAGAAGTTGGTTTTGGCTGATGTTTAGACTTCACATGAGCCTCCCTGCCCATGTATCCCTCTACTCCTTTCTCCCTCCTGCATGCATCAAGCCTCCCCTTAAAAGTATCAATGTTATCTACTTCAATCACTCCATGCGGCAGTGAGTTTCTCATTGTCATCATTCTCTGTGCAAAGAAATTCTGTCTAAACACTGAGATGTTAATATTCATGATCGCAATGCAAAAATGGCATTATCACTTCAGCCTTAATCACTAACTAGTTGCACTCTGAATCCCACTGACAGGATCATGTGATTAAATATCCCTTCATTGATCAGAGCTTGTTTCGTTACTGATCGTTCCTTCCTTGGATAATTTCACTAAGGGAATGAGTCAGTACATAAATTATTATGTCAACGGATCTTTCTGTGGTGATCAGGATTCAGTAATTATCCAGATTAAATTGTTATCTCTGACCTTTTTTGGTAATCCCTTTGATTGTTTAATCCCCTTTGCAAACTCACAGCTCATTTGTTATCCATGACAGCTTAATTTTGCTGGTTTGCAATTATAGAGTTTGAAAACAAAATGAAAATCAACTCATCAATGTGGGTGTTTCTTGTTCTCTTCAAAACTCATCACAGAGCTCCTTATATTAATCACACTTTTCTTCACCACTGATCCTTTCAGCCATACAGTACTGCTGCTCTGGATCTCCTTTCCGAGACCCTGGTGTCTTATCCCAACTTTCCACACTTTTAAGAAACTCCTCAGAACTGAACGCTTCATCCATGCCTTTGGTTATCCCTTCCTCCCAACCCTGTAACCCTTCTTCCAGATCCTACTTGATGTCCAATTCTTACATTCCCTTCCAAACCCAGCGAAGCCTGCAGTGCAGGCGCTATATAAATACAGGTGATTGCTGTCCTACCATACATAATAAGTTAAAGAGCTAGATGCGAATGGAGTTAAAATAGAACATGCACTGTCAGCATCTGAAGACAGAGTTTTTTGTTTTGAGTGGACAACTTTTTGCAGAAAACTGGAATGGAAATAGAAGGGATACCTTTGTCCCTTTTCAGACTTGATGATCCTTCTCTCTTTTTAATCTCAGATTTCCAGCATTCGCAGTCCTTTCCGTCGGTTTATATTGAGTAGGCTGTGTTAAACGGATCCACACGAAATGGTGAAGAATGATGCTAGACACAGATCCTTTTCTTGATAGTTGGCTTATTCACAGAATGCAGCATTACATATCTCTGCCTCCTGCTTTTCCACTTGTGTCCCAGCAGGCTCTCTTTATAGCCGCTCTAAGCCTTTAATTAAACAATGCCCTTCGCCTGTGTATCTTTAATATAATTAACATACCATTAACAGGCTGCACAATCCAGCGCCCAAAAGAGATTAAGAGCAGCTGGTGATAAACCACAGTTGAATACGGCAGCTTTCTGATTCTGCAGTGAAACCTGCAGATATCAGACACAAGCATCATTTCCTCCTCACTGGGTGGTGGATAACAAGGTTCAAGATATTGACTTTGAGAAGATTTGATTCAGGTCTGAAAAGTAACGAAAGTGTTAGTTACATTCAATAGGTTAAGAAGGATTGGGGGTATGAGTATAAGCTACATAAACACAGAAGTAGGAAAGATGCCAAGGGGCACTCCTTTTCACATAGAGTCGCGCTGTGCTTAACTTGCACCTTGACAGTATGGCCTTGCCTATCCCAATCTCTGTAACCTCCTCCAGCCCTGAAACCCTCCAAGATCTCTGCATTTCTGGCCCCTTGTGTATCCCTGACTCCCTTTGACCCACTATTAGCAGCTGTGCCTTTAGCCATCCAGGCCCTAAGCTCTGGAATGCCCTCCCTAAATGTCTTCATTTGTCTCCCTCTTCTCTCACTTGTTAAGTCGCTGCTTAAAACCTACCTCTTTAACCAAGCTTTTGGTCATCTGTCCCAAATCTCCTTATGTGGCTTGGTGTCAAACTTTTGTCTGATAATCACTTCTGTGTAGCACCTTGGGATGTTTTATTATGTTAAACTTCGCTATCTTGATGGGCTAGATGGTCTTTTCTTGCCTGTCATTTCCACTTTGCTCTGTCAGTCAAAAGCTTTTAACTCCAAAACTAACAATGGAAAATGCTGGGAACAGACGCAACAGATCCCTCAGCATCTGCAATGAGTAAAAGACCAGTCAATGCTGTGAGCGTGAGCCCTGAAGACTGAAAGGTGAGCAAGACCATGGCATGGGTGGAAGACAAAGTAAAGAGGAAGGAGAGAGGAGGAACAAAGCCAACAGATGGTCCAGTCACTAAGACAAAGCCAATAGGTGGAACCATCTGCCTACTGCTGAACAGAGAAACAGGATGGCGTTAAATTTTTATAAAAGATAATCTCAGCTCAGCAATGAAAAGACGCCAGAAAGAAAGAATCTAGGAAAGAAGGGGGGGGGGGGGGGGGGGTGGCGGGGGGAATGAAGGAAAAGGAAGGGAAAAAAGAAAGTTAATGGAGGAAGAGATGAAAAAAAAGAGATGGAAGGGGGGAAGGAAGGAAAGAAAGAAGATAGGGCCTCCCATGATCTGAGGATGTCCCAAAGTGCTTTACAGATTGTCTAGTCATATATAACATTGCTGTTTGTGGGATCTTGCTGGCAGCAAATTGTCTGCTATGTTTCCTACATAACAACAGTGACTACACTTCTCACTTCTGCCTCCTGCTGCTCGCTTCTCTGCCCCGCTCGCTTCTCTCCCCTGCTCGCTTCTACCCCCCCGCTCGCTTCTCCCCCCATTCGCTTCTACCCCACCGCTCGCTTCTTGCCCTGCTTGTATCTCCCCCCAGCTCGCTTCTCATCCCTCACTTGCTTCTCACCCTCTCCCCCCTGCTCACTTCTCTCTTCCCTGCCACTCGCTCATCACGTGCTGGCAAAAAGTGCATAGTGAGATCAACAACGTAAGTGTGTGGTGACATCAGCGTGTGTAAGCACGGATTAATACTCGCAAGCTGGCAAATGTGGATGCATTTGGGATGACACCGGCCATCGGTCTGTGTTGTCAGGGGACACGGTGTTTTTTCAATTATAAACCATGTTGACTCAAAGAGTTGAGCAGGGGAGGCGGTGGCGCAGTGGTATTGTCACTGGACTAGTAACCCAGAGACCCAGGGTATTGCTCTGGGGACGTGGATTCAAATCCCACCACAGCAGAAGGTGCAATTTGAATTCAATTAATAAATCTGGAATTAAAAACCTAGTCTAATGATGGCCATGAAACCATTGTCGATTGTTGTAAAAACCCATCTGGTTCACTAATGCTCTTTAGGGAAGGAAATCTGCTGTCCTGACCTGGTCTGGCCTACATGTGACTCCAGACCCATAGCAATGCGGTTAACTCTTACATCTTCTCTGAAATGGCCTAGCAAGCCACTCAGATGTATCTAACCGCTACAAAGTCAATAAAAAGGAATGAAACTGGACGGACTACCCGGCATCGACCTAGGCACCGGAAACGACAACGGCAAACCCAGCCCTGTCGACCCTGCAAAGTCCTCCTTACTAACATCTGGGGGCTTGTGCCAAAGTTGGGAGAGCTGTCCCACAGACTAGTTAAGCAACAGACTGACACAGTCATAGTCACAGAATCATATCTGACAGACACTGCCATCACCATCCTCGGGTATGTCCTGTCCCACTGGCAGGACAGACCCACCAGAGGTGGTGGCACAGTGGTATACAGTGGGGAGGGAGTTGCCCTGGGAGTCCTCAACATCGACTCTGGACCCCATGAAGTCTCATGGCATCAGATCAAACATGGACAAGGAAACCTCCTGCTGATTACCACCTACTGCCCTCCCTCAGCTGATGAATCAGTACTCCTCCATGTTGAACAGCACTTGGAGGAAGCACTGAGGCTGGCGAGGGCACAGAATGTACTCTGGGTGAGGGACTTCAATGTCCATCACCAAGAGTGGCTCGGTAGCACCACTACTGACCGAGCTGGCCGAGTCCTAAAGGACACATCTGCTAGACTGGGTATGCGGTAGGTGGTGAGGGAAACAACAAGAGAGGAAAACATACTTGACCTCGTCCTCATCAATCTGCCTGCCGCAGATGCCTCTGTCCATGACAGTATTGGTAGGAGTGACCACCGCACAGTCCTTGTGGAGACGAAGTCCCGCCTTCACATTGAGGATACCCTCCATCGTGTTGTGTGGCACTACCACCATGCTAAATGGGATAGATTTCGAACAGATCTAGCAATGCAAAACTGGGCATCCATGAAGCGCTGTGGGCCATCAGCAGCAGCAGAATTGTACTTAACCATAATCTGTAACCTCATGGCCTGGCATATCCCCCACTCTACCATTACCATCAAGCCAGGAGACCAACCCTGGTTCAATGAAGAGTGCAGGAGGGCATGCCAGGAGCAGCACCAGGCATACCTCAAAATGAGGTATCAACCTGGTGAAGCTACAACCCAGGACTATCTGTGTGCCAAACTGCGTAAGCAGCATGCGATAGACAGAGCTAAGCGATCCCATAACCAACGGATCAGATCTAAGCTCTGCAGTTTAGAGATACAGCACTGAAACAGGCCCTTCGGCCCACCGAGTCTGTGCCGACCATCAACCACCCATTTATATTAATCCTACACTAATCCCATATTCCTATCACATCCCCACCTGTCCCTATATATTTTCCTACCACCTACCTATACTAGGGGCAATTTATAATGGCCAATTAACCTATCAACCTGCAAGTCTTTGGCATGTGGGAGGAAACCGGAGCACCCGGAGAAAACCCACGCAGACACAGGGAGAACTTGCAAACTCCACACAGGCAGTACCCAGAATTGAACCCGGGTCACTGGAGCTGTGAGGCTGCGGTGCTAACCACTGCGCCACTGTGCCGCCCCTGTGCCACTGTGCCGCCCCATCCAGCCGTGAATGGTGGTGGACAATTAAATAACTAACTGGAGGAGGTGGCTCCACAAATACCCCATCCTCAATGATGGGGGAGCCCAGCACATCAGTGCGAAAGATAAGGCTGAAGCATTTGCAACAATCTTCAGCCAGAAGTACCGAGTTGATGATCCATCTCGGCCTCCTCCTGAAATCCCCAGCATCACAAATGCCTGACTTCAGCCAATTCGATTCACTCCGCATGATATCAAGAAACGACTGAAGGCACTGGATACTGCAAAGGCTTTGGGCCCTGACAATATTCCGTCAATAGTACTGAAGACCTGTGCTCCAGAACTTGCCGCGCCCCTAGCCAAGCTGTTCCAGTATAGCTACAACACTGGCATCTGCCCTGCAATGTGGAAAATTGCCCAGCTATGTCCTGTACACAAAAAGCAGGACAAGTCCAACCCGGCCAATTACCACCCCATCAGCCTACTCTCAATCATCAGTAAAGTGATGGAAGGTGTCATCAACAGTGCCATCAAGCGGCACTTGCTTAGCAATAACCTGCTCAGTGTCACTCACTTTGGGTTCTGCCAGGGCCACTCAGCTCCTGACCTCATTGCAGCCTTGGTTCAAACATGGACAAAAGAGCTGAACTCAAGAGGTGATGTGAGAGTGACTGCCTTGACATCAAGGCAACATTTGACTGAGTATGGCATCAAGGAGCCCTAGCAAAACTGAGGTCAATGGGAATCAGGGAGAAAACCCTCCACTGGCTGGAGTCATACCTAGCACAAAGGAAGATTGTTGTGGTTGTTGGAGGTCAATCATCTGAGCTCCAGGACATCAATGCAGGAGTTCCTCAGGGTAGTGCCCTCGGCCCAAACATCTTCAGCTGCTTCATCAATGACCTTCCTTCTGACTTAAGGTCAGAAGTGGGGATGTTCGCTGATGATTGCACAATGTTCAGCACCATTTGTGACTCCTCAGATACTGAAGCAGTCCGTGTAGAAATGCAGCAAGACTTGAACAATATCGAGGCTTGGGCTGATAAGTGGTAAGTAACATTTGCGCCACACAAGTGCCAGGAAATGACCATCTCTAAAAAGACAGAATCTAACTATCTCCCCTTGACATTCAATGGCATTACCATCGCTGAATCCCCCACTATCAACATCCTAGGGGCTACCATTAACCAGAAACTGAACTGGACAAGACATATAAATACCGTGGCTACAAGAGCAGGTCAGAGGCTAGGAATCCTGAGGCGAGTAACTCACCTCCTGACTCCCCAAAGCCTGTCTACCATCTACAAGGCACAAGTCAGGAGTGTGATGGAATACTCTCCACTTACCTGGATGGGTGCAGCTCGAACAACACTCAAGAAGCTCGACATGATCCAGGACAAAGCAGCCCGCTTGATTGGCACCCCATGTACAAACATCCACTCTTTCCACCACCGATGCACAGTGGCAGCAGTGTGTACCATCTACAAGCAATGCACCAAGGCTCCTTAGACAGCACCTTCCAAACCCACGACCTCTACCAACTAGAAGGACAAGGGCAGCAAATGCATGGGAACACCACCACCTGCAAGTTCCCCTCCAAGCCACACACCATCTTGACTTGGAACTATATCGCAGTTCCTTCACTGTCACTGGGTCAAAATCCTGGAACTCCCTTCTTAACAGCACTGTGCGTGTACCTACCCCACATGGACTGCAGCGGTTCAGGAAGGCAGCTCCCCACCACCTTCTCAAGGGCAATTAGGGATGGGCAATAAATGCTGGCCTGGCCAGCGACACCCACATCCCATGAATGAATAAAAAAAAAGTTGTACATGAACACGAATTGCAGACACACCCAGAGCAATCTTTCAATCGCCCAAACTTCCTCAAAATCAACTTGTGAGTTCTAAAAGGCGTGTCACAATGTTCTTCAGATTTTAATCTCTTGAATGAATCTTAAAAAAAATTTCAATTCCACCCCGTCACCTTGTTTCTGTTGTGTATTCACAGAGTAAATCTGCAAGAGGTCTTTACTGGGAGCAGTCATGTTGAAACTTTATTTACACTTCCCAGCAGAGAGGGCAGCAGTGAGGCTGTATAGCAGTATACAGATACTTAGCTATCACAACACAATCAGCCTGTTCAATACACTACACTACATTTTTATTTTTTTAGAGATACAGCACTGAAACAGGCCCTTCGGCCCACCGAGTCTGTGCCGACCAACAACCAACCATTTATACTAACCCTACAGTAATCCCATATTCCCTATCACTATATGTCTAATTCCCTTTTGAAAGTTACTATTGCATCTGATTCCACCACCCTTTCCAACAGTGCATTCCAGATCATAACAACTAACAAATCGGAAGTGTATCAATGTACCTCCTTATAGTGGAGTCTCAAACATCTCCCATTTGCTTACAGAGGCAAACCCATTTGTTCACAAAATAGAAGCAAAATACTGCTGCAAATCTGAAATAAAAGCCGAAAATGCTGGGAACACTCAGCATGTCAGGAAAGATCTGTGGACAGAGCAACAGAAATGTTTCCTTTCATCAGAACAGGAAGATGTTAGAGGTGGGCAGCTTTTAAGCAAATACAGGGCAAAGGGGTCAGGGAAAGAACAAAAGAGAAGATAGAGATGGTTACAGAATTTCCAAGAGAAAATAGAAGTGGTGGTTAAGATCTAAAGCTGTTACACTGAATGTTGAGGCTAGGAGGCTGTGTGAAGTGCCTAATAACTTTAAACACAGTATTCAAAGCTTTCTCATCTTTCCTTTTAGTTCTACATTTTATTTTGTTCAGATGCAGCAACATGCCTGCTGCAAAAGCAATTTGGGTTACATTTTGCCCTTTCCTTCCATGACTGCTTTGTCAGGATCAATTCATAGAAAGCATACCATTATTTTTCCTCCAGGAAGCCAGTGCATTGCCCAGCGAAGCATAAGGTCTGAAGGGAAATTCTCAGCGAGTCTTCAATCAGCTTTTGGAATTGCCTTTGATTTAGTGCATGGGTTTCATTGCGGTTCAGAATTTCTGAGCCAATCTGCAGAAGGATTTTTCGATGGCAGCTGCAGCTCAGTGGGTAACACTCTTGCTTCTGAATCAGATGGTTGTCTATTCAAGTCTCAAACCAGATACTTAAGCACACAAGTCCCGGATGACACTCTAATGCAGTACTGAGGGAGTGCTGCACTGTCAGAGGTGCTGTCTTTTGGATGAGATGGTAAACTCAGGTTCTGTCTGCCCTCTCAGATGGATGTAAAAGCTATTTCCACCTCCGTAACATCACCCAACTTCACTCCTGTCTCAGCTCATCTGCTGCTGAAACCCTCATTCATGCCTTCATTACCTCTAGACTTGACTCCTGGCTGGTCTCCCACATTCTACACTCTGTAAACCTGAGGTCATCCTAAACTCTGCTGCCCCTGTCCCAACTCACACCAAGTCCCATTCCCCTATCACCCCTGTGCTCGCTGATCTACATTGGCGTCAGTTCAAGCAACGTCTTGATTTTAAAACTCTCATCCTTATTTTCAAATCCCTCCATGGCCTCACCCCCTCCCTATCTCTGTAATCTCCTCCAGCCCCACAACCCTCCAAGATCTCTGTGCTCCTCTAATTCAGGCCTCTTGTGCGTCCCTGATTTTAATCGCTCCACCATGGTGGCCGTGCCTTCAACCGTCTAGAACCTAAGCTCTGGAATACCCTCCCTACACCTCTATGCCTTAAGACACTCCTTAAAACCCAACTCTTTGGCAAAGCTCTTGGTCATCTGACCTAATATCTCCTTTTGTGGCTCAGTGCCATACTTTGTTTTATAATGCTCCTGTGAAGCACCTCGGGACCTCTTATTATGTGAAGAGCTTTGGGATGCCCTGAGGGTGTGAAATGTGCTGTTTAAATGCACCTGTAACTTGTACTGCAAGTTTTTAGATGGGAATAAATTAATAAAAGATTAATAGTTTGTCGCCCAGTTAGATTTAATCAGGATACATTGCCACTTGTAAATCTTCATTCCACGGGAATTTCTCCTCACAATTGTTAGGGATATTTCTAGAGTGAATCTACTCAGATAATGTAATGTTCTCAAGCTTCATGAGTGGAGATTTATTGTTAGCCTGTGCACTGCCTATGACATCTTAAATTTATCAGCTTCTAGTATTGACAAATGCAGGCAATTCATTGTGGTGCTAAAAATAGGAAATATGATTACACAAGAGCCGCTCATATATTAGCGGGTAGGGGGTGTTGGGGAAAGACATCCCTGTATTGTTACGTGTAAACAGCAGTAATTGGCAAAACAAATCGAACATTGGATTGTATATATGGACGTTAGGGGCTGAATTTTATTGGTGGCGGCTGATAAAAAGGCGGCCTGCCCGCACGCCAAAGAGCGTGCTTGGAATCACGGCGGCTCATTTAAATAGCTGGGGTGGGTCACACCCCCACCCCCCCCTCCCGATCACGTGGAGGGTGCAGGCTGTCCGTCCCTGGCGATGGCGTCAGCTGCCTGTGCACAGGTGCTGATGCCATTTTTAAAGGGCAGTTAGCCCTCCTGGCATACATCTCTTTTTCCCCTCTCCCACTCCCCCAGTAACAAATAAATTAATTAGTTGCCCTTCCCCCCCACCAAAACACTTACCTTTACCATCTGACTTCCGCCTCCCCCCCCATCCAAACTGCACAAACTTTAAACTCCAACCCTTCTCACCAATCCCTACACCCATGATGTTACTTTGACCCCGTTTCCCCTCCACCCCCTGCACTGTTAAACTTACCTCCTCCCGCTCTCCCCACCAGTGTTGCGCCTCGTTTCCCCAGACGGGGATCCAAAGCACGGGAGTGCTGGTCGCCAGGTCAATAATCCCAGCAGGACATCAAGATTCATGGTAAGTACATGCAAATCTATGAATTTACTTTATTTGCATAGGTGATTCTGCTGTCGTCGCTGAGTGGCACAGTGCCCTGCCACCGCCGGGAGGATTGGGCCGGGCCCTGCTGGCATCGTGTTCCGTGGTGGGCCTCATTTGGGGCCATCTTCAGGTACCCCCTCCCCCGCCCTGCCATGGATCCTGACGTTGGGGGCTCCTTAAAATCCAGCCCTATATGTGTTCAAATTTGTTCAAACAACTTATACTAAGAATTAAAGCGTAATGGTCACTGTGTTTATATAAAGGTATTGAGGTTGGGATAACACTGAACAATTTCAGTAAATCAGGTGTTGACATATGTCTGCCATTTTGAATAAAGTCTTGAAAATAAATGAGAAGGGTAAGTAAGACTTGCATTTCTATAGCACCTGTGATGACCTCTAGGACATTCCAAAGGGCTTCAGAGCCAATGAAACATTTTTGAAGTGTAGTCACTGTTGTAATGCAGGACACACAGCAAGCTCCCACAAACAGCAATGTGATTATGATCAGATAATCTGCTTTAATGATGTTGGTTGATGGATAAATACAGGCCAGGATACCGGGGATAACTCCCCTGCTCTTCAAAATAGTGCCATGGGATCTTTTACATCCACATGAGAGGGCAGACAGGGTATCAGTTTAACATCTCATCTGAAAGACGGCACCTCCGACAGTGCAGCACTCCTTCAGTACTGCAGGTGGAGTGTCAGCCTGGATTAGGCGCTCAGGTCTCTGGAGTGGGACTTGTGCCACGTCTTTCTGACAGTGAGGGGAGTGTGCTACCGACTGAGCCACAGCTGACATGTTAATCCTGTAACAAGTCAATACCTTCATTCGAGATGGCTGGTGCCTACTTGTTTGTTATTACGATTTCAATCACCGGTAAAGAGCTCAAAAAAAAGATCAATGAGGATGATGGAAGCTCTACAGTTACTGGACTCGGATCTGGTGTGGAGTTTCAACTTTCTCTTTTAAGTGATTGCGTAACATGGTGTGAATTTAGACAAGTTATTTCTTGCTCAATCAGAAGATGAGAACAAAGGGGCCATGATAAGAAACATCAGCAGCACTTTACAGTAGAAGTTATTGAGTTGGAAGAGGCTTAATGCCATGAGAAAATAGTCTGACTGGCTGCTTCACATGAGACTTTAGAAGAGTTACATGGCACCTTCTCCACTATCTTCTTACTTTATTTACTGCCTTACCAAATCTGTTAAAGCTTTCCTCTCCTGAGGTGAAATAATTCTCATTTCCTGTATGAGTCAGCTTGGTTCTGAGTCAGGAGGTGCTGCATTCAAAACTCACTGCGGGACTCGAGCACATAACTTAGACTGACACGTCAGTGCAGTACAGAGGGAGCACTGCACAGTTAGGCATTCTCCATTTCAGACAAAAGAAAGACTTGCATTTATTTAGCGCCTTTCATGACCACTGGACATCACAAGGCACTTTACAGCCAATGAACTACTTTTTTGAAGTGCAGGCACTTCAATATAGGAAATTACATGTTAACCTCCCTCAGCCCCCTGTCTCCCCATTCAGGTGAAAGTTGAATGTCTCACAGCATTTTTCCAAAGAGGAACATGATAGTTATCACACTGCCATTGTTAACATCCCTCTCTCGGCCAACAACAACTTGCATATTTATATATATAATATATATATATAGAGAGAGCACCTTTAACACAGTAAAACATCCCATTGCACTCCACAGGAGCATTATCAGACACAAATTTGACAGCAAGTCACATAAGGAGATATCAGGGTAGATCACCAAAAGCTTGGTGAAAGAACTAGGTTTTAAAGAGTATCTTAAAGGAGGAGAGAGAGTAGAGGTGGAGAGGTTTAGGGAGGGAATTCCAGAGCTCAGAGTCCAGGCAGCTGAAGGCATAGACACCAATGGTGGAGCAAAGAAAATCGGGGATGTACAAGAGGCCAGAATTGGAGGAGTGCAAAGATCTTGGAGGGATATAGGGCTGCAGGAGGTTACAGAGAAGGGAGAAGTGAGGCTTTGGAGGGATTTGAACACAGAGGATTTAAAAATTCAAGGCATTGCTGCACTGGTACCCAATGTAGGCCAGCAAGCGCAAGGGTGAATGGTACTTGGCACCACTACTAAAACAGATCAATTTGTCCAGGTGAAATCTTGCTGTGTGATCATTATTTCAACAATTCTGGATACCATTTAAAACTGCTCACTGTGAGCAGTGAATTTGTCTTTAGGATTTATCATATGTTATATCAAATCAAAAATACCCCCAATCCCCACACTTAAAATACTCGTTCTATTGCACCTTACTGTATTGTGAAAACATCCAACAGCTCTTCACACAATGAATTACCTTTGGAGTGCAGTGACTGTTATAAATCAATTAACCCAAAACATAGTCAGGCCTGTATGACAGTGATGTAGATTTAGATTAATACCACAGATTATACATGTATTGTCTGCCAACAGTCTCTTCACTATGAAGTTTAATACATTTGAAAAGGGGGGTAAATTACCTTTTCATTATTTAAAATGAAATCAGAGTGAACAATTAAATCTATGTGGCAGGATAACAATGCCCCGCAGAAAGAAAAGACCAAATGTAATTTATAAAAAAATTTTTATCTGTTGGGTACTAATGCTGTTTCGAACTACCCATGCAGAGCTGTGTGCTGGCTGCCTCCACTATTAAGCTTTAATGGCACTGGAAAAGGGGTCTGCAACCTTTTTTACTTGAAGAGCCTTTGTTCAAAAAAATTGCCTCAAATAAAATCTATTGGGAGTCACAAGATGAAAATTCGGCATTTCAAAACCAAATACTTGGCAAATTGCCAAGTATCTCTTGTAGAATGCATAATTTGCATATCTTCTTTGGCCTCCTTATCTCGAGAGACAATCGGTTAGCGCCTGGAGGTGGTCAGTGGTATGTGGAGCAGTGCCTGGAGTGGCTATAAAGGCCAATTCTAGAGTGACAGGCTCTTCCACAGGTGCTGCAGAAAAATTTGTTTGTCGGGGCTGTTACACAGTTGGCTCTCCCCTTGCGCTTCTGTCTTTTTTCCTGCCAACTGCTAAGTCTCTTCGACTCGCCACACTTTAGCCCCGCCTTTATGGCTGCCCGCCAGCTCTGGCGAACGCTGGCAACTGACTCCCACGACTTGTGATCAATGTCACAGGACTTCATGTCACGGTTGCAGACGTCTTTAAAGCGGAGAGATGGACGGCCGGTGGGTCTGATACCAGTGACAAGCTCACTGTACAATGTGTCTTTTGGGATCCTGCTATCTTCCATGCGGCTCACATGGCCAAGCCATCTCAAGCGCCGCTGACTCAGTAGTGTGTATAAGCTGGGGGTGTTGGCCACCTCGAGGACTTCTGTGTTGGAGATACGGTCCTGCCACCTGATGCCAAGTATTCTCCGGAGGCAGCGAAGGTGGAATGAATTGAGACGTCGCTCTTGGCTGACATACGTTGTCCAGGCCTCGCTGCCATAGAGCAAGGTACTGAGGACACAGGCTTGATACACTCGGACTTCTGTGTTCCTTGTCAGTGCGCCATTTTCCCGCACTCTCTTGGCCAGTCTGGACATAGCAGTGGAAGCCTTTCCCATGCGCTTGTTGATTTCTGCATCTAGAGACAGGTTACTGGTGATAGTTGAGCCTAGGTAGGTGAACTCTTGAGCCACTTCCAGAGCGTGGTCGCCAATATTGATGGATGGAGCATTTCTGACGTCCTGTCCCATGATGTTTGTTTTCTTGAGGCTGATGGTTAGGCCAAATTTGTTGCAGGCAGCCGCAAACCTGTCGATGAGACTCTGCAGACACTCTTCAGTGTTAGATGTTAAAGCAGCATCGTCAGCAAAGAGGAGTTCCCTGATGAGGACTTTCCGTACTTTGGACTTCGCTCTTAGACGGGCAAGTTTGAACAACCTGCCCCCTGATCTTGTGTGGAGGAAAATTCTTTCTTCTGAAGACTTGAACGCATGTGAGAGCAGCAGGGAGAAGAAAATCCCAAAAAGTGTGGGTGCGAGAACACAGCCCTGTTTCACGCCACTCAGGATAGGAAAGGGGTCTGATGAGGCGCCGCAATGTTGAATTGTGCCTTTCATATTGTCATGGAATGAGGTGATGATACTTAGTAGCTTTGGTGGACATCCAATCTTTTCTAGTAGTCTGAAGAGACCACGTCTGCTGACGAGGTCAAAGGCTTTGGTGAGATCAATGAAAGCAATGTAGAGGGGCATCTGTTGTTCGCGGCATTTCTCCTGTATCTGACGAAGGGAGAACAGCATGTCAATGGTGGATCTCTCTGCACGAAAGCCACACGGTGCCTCAGGGTAGACGCGCGCGGCCAGCTTCTGGAGCCTGTTTAAAGCGACTCGAGCAAAGACTTTCCCCACTATGCTGAGCAGGGAGATTCCACGGTAGTTGTTGCAGTCACCGCGGTCACCTTTGTTTTTATAGAGGGTGATGATATTGGCATCGCGCATGTCCTGAGGTACTGCTCCCTCGTCCCAGCATAGGCAAAGCAGTTCATGTAGTGCTGAGAGTATAGCAGGCTTGGCACTCTTGATTATTTCAGGGGTAATGCTGTCCTTCCCAGGGGCTTTTCCGCAGGTTAGAGAATCAATAGCATCACTGAGTTCCAATTTTGTTGGCTGTACGTCCAGCTCATCCATGACTGGTGGAGGCTGGGCTGCATTGAGGGCAGTCTCAGTGACAACATTCTCCCTGGAGTACAGTTCTAGGTAGTGCTCCACCCAGCGGTCCATTTGCTTGTGTTGGTCAGTGATTGTGTCCCCTGATTAAGACTTGAGGGGGCAATCTTCCTGATGGTTGGCCCAAAAGCTCTCTTAATGCCATCATACATTCCTCTGATGTTTCCGGTGTCGGAGGCCAGCTGAATACGACTGCATAGGTGTTGCCAGTAGTCATTTGCGCAGCACCTGGCTGTTCTTTGTGCAGCGCTTCTGGCTGCTTTAAGTGCCACGGATGTTAACTTGCTGGCTGCTTTCTTGTAGTTCAACAATGCAATGTGCTTAGAGGCTATGACAGGTTTCAGCTCTTCAAAGTGAGATTGAAACCAGTCTGCATTCTGCTTCACACGTTTGCAATTGGTGGTCATTGCTGAGTCATAGATGGCATCTCTGATGTGGGCCCACTTGGTCTCTGCATCCCCTGTAGGAGTGTTCTGAAGGGCTTTTTCAAGTGAATTTAGAAATTTATGTAACAGCTGTGGATGAGAGATTCTGCTCGTGTTGATGCGCGGGCGGCACTTCTGCTTGGAGTGATGCAGCTTCTTTGGTTTGAGTCTAACCTTGCTGCACACCAGGGAGTGGTCGGTGTTGCAGTCCGCACTGTGGAAGCTGCGTGTGATTTGAACACTGTTTAAAGAGGCTCGCCTTGTGACGATGAGGTCTAGCTGGTGCCAACGACGCGCTCTTGGGTGCTTCCAAGAAACCTGGTGACAGGGTTTAGTATGAAAGAATGAGTTGGTGATGCCGAGGTTGTGATACGTACACAACTCCAGCAGTCTCTGTCCATTCTCATTCATCCTTCCAATGCCATAGCGCCCAAGGCAGGAGGGCCATGAGTTAAGGTCGGCCCCAACCCTGGCATCAAAGTCCCCCAGCAGGAACAGATGTTCGGTATTGGGGATGCTACTAATGATATTATGGAGTTCCTCGTAGAACTGGTCTTTAGCTTCAGGTGGGGAGCAGAGTGTTGGAGCATAGATGCTGAGTAGGTGTACTAGACCAGAGGCGGTGAGCAGTCGGATGGGCAGTATGCGTTCCGAGCCAATTGAAGGTGGCTCTATCATGCTGAGCAAAGAGTTTCTGATGGCGAAGCCCACTCCATGCTGTCTTGGTTTTTCAGGATCCCTACCTTGCCAGAAGAAGGTGTAGTCTTGCTCTCTTAGAGATCCGCTCGCAGGGAGGCGTGTCTCCTGAAGTGCTGCAATGTCCACATTGAGTCTACTGAGCTCGTTGTTAATGATGGCGGTCTTCCGAGAATCGTTGATTTGTGTAAGGTCCTCCAATAGGCCAGGACACATAGTTCTGACGTTCCAGCTTGCAAAACAAAGGGCTGGTACCTTCTTTCCTTTTTTTGTCGTGCTGTTTGGTGCGGTGTCACAGTCCACTTGTCAGGCAATGACCCTGAGCTCCTAGCGCCCATTGAAGCAGGTGGACTGTGGCGAGACAGAACCTTACTGACCGGGGGCTGCCCGGTTTGAGGCGGGCGGTCGCTGTCCAGTAAGATGCGATGACCTCTCCCACCGACAAAGGCAACCTGTGGCGCCCAATCTCTACGCCAGTTGAGCTGGACTTATAACCTGTAACTGCTGCTTTCCATGTTGTTTCAGTCACTGTGAGGCGACTATGGAGTTCCCTCTCCATGGCGCATGCCTGGGTGGATGTATGGAGGTTGTGAGTTGCCCAAGCATCAAAACCCCCCCCTCTCGGCATTCCTGGTGGGGTCCAAAGGAGTGCAGAGCACGACGTTTGGCACCAATATGGCTGCAGGAACTGCCAGAAACATGCCAAAGGTGACACACGACCACCTTCGGGGTTCCGCTCCGGATTTTCTGTTAGGGTTTACTCCCTTACCTCTGGTCTCTCCCGAGACGCCCACAAGACAGTGGGGTTGTTAGAGCCCGTGCTCAGGGATAGGTGGATGCCGGTGGGAGGAGGTGGGGGGAAGGGGGTGGGGGGGGGGGGGGGGAGGCTGTGTGAGGGGGAGGTGTGCGGGGCAGGGGGTGGAGGGAAGGGGGTGAGAGGGGGAGCTGGGAAGGGGGCTGCAGAGGGGTAGGGGAGGGGGTGCAGGGGAAGGGCGTGCGAGGGGAAGATGGTGCGTGGGGGAGGGTTTGCAGGGGAAGGGGGTGTGAGGGGGGAGCTGGGAAGGGGGTGCGAGGGGGGAGCTGGGAAGGGGGTGCGAGGGGGTGGGGGGAAGGGGGTGCGAGGGAGGTGAGTTGGGGGGGTGGGCGTGAGGGCGGAGCTGGGAAGGGGTGGGGGAGTCGGTGGGGGAAGGGGGTGCAGGTAATAAATCATTTCATCAGCTCCCACACAATGCGGTTCCCATGTAAAGTTGGGGTTGCCTTGTGTAGTTTCAACCTCGACACAAAATTTTGCCGGTCTAATTTAAAAAAAATTTAATACTACCGTGATTTATTTGCGATATTTTCTGCTAGGATTCTTGGGATGAAATCGATCCTGCCAGGTCTACCCCTCACTCACTGCACCAAGAAATTTGAGGAGCAGGGGCTTTTAATGCCTTTTACTCTCCATGCGGGGGTGGGGGGGTGGGTACAGAGGGTGAGCTGGGTCGGGGGTGCTAGAGGGGAAGGGGGGAGGCATCCGGCGGGGGTCGCGACCCTGGATGGAATATAATGTGAATAAGTGTGAAGTGATCCACCTTGGTAGAAAAAAACAGAAAGGCAGAGTACTTCTTAAATGGTGAGAGATTGGGAAGTGTTGATGTCCAAAGGGACCTGGGTGTCCTTGTTCATGAGTCGCTAAAAGCTAGCATGCAGGTGCAGCAAGCAATTAGGAAGGCAAATGGTATGTTGGCCTTCATTGCAAGGGGATTTGAGTACAGGAGTAAAGATGTTTTGCTGCAATTGTATTGAGTCTTGGTGAGACCGCACCGGGAGTACTGTGTACAGTTTTGGTCTCCTTATCTAAAGAAGGATAAACTTGCCATAGAGGGAGTGCGACAGAGGTTCACCAGACTAAATCTTGGGATGGTGGGATTGTCTTATGAGGAGAGATTCTCCAGAGTTTCGAAGAATGAGAGGTGATCTCATTGAAACTTATAAAATTCTTACAGGGTGTGACAGGGTGGATGTAGATAGGATGGTTCCTCTGGCTGGTGAGTCTAGAACCAGGGGACACAGTCTCAGAATAAGGGGTAGGCCATTTAAGACTGAGATGAGGAGGAATTTCTTTACTCAGAGGGTGGTGAATCTGTGGAATTCTCTCCCCCAGAGGACTGTGAAAGCTCAATCATTGAGTACGTTCTAGACAGAAATCGATAGATTTCTGGATACAAATGACATCAAGGGATATGGGGATAGTGGGGAAAAATGGCGTAGCGGTAGGTGATCAGCCATGATCTGTTTGAACAGCGAAGCAGGTTTGATGGGCTGAATGGCCTACTCCTGCTCCTATTTCCTATGTTCCTCTGTAACCCCTCGCTCTAGCTCTGCCATTCAATTAGCTCATGGCTGATCTGCAACTTAACTCCATTTATTTGCCTTTGCTGCATATTCCTTGATACCCTTACCCAACATAAATCTAATTCAAAAGCAAAATACTGTGGCTGCTGGAAATTTGAAATAAAAAGTAAAATAATGTGTTGGAAATACTCAGCAGGACTGGCAGCACTGGTGGAAGGAGAAACAGAGTTAATGTCTCAGATCGATGACCTTTCAACAGAACCTGAAAAAACTTAGAGATGTGACACGTTTTCAGTAAGTACAGAAGCAGGGAAAGGGGCGACAGGTGAAAAGAACAAAATGAAAGGTCTGTGATAGGGTGGGCAGGAGAGATTAAATAACAAAAGGGAAGATGGTGCAAGGCAAAAGGGATGGTAATGGGACAAGTAAAGAAACAAAAGATGGGTCAAGAGGAGGTGTAAAATAAAATAGCAGAATCATCACCAACAGCTGCTGTCTGGAAAAATAGGGGCAATGGCTATGATCTGAAATTGTTGAACTCAATGTTGAGTCCAGAAGGCTGTAAAGTACCTAAACAAAAGATAACGTGCTGTTCCTCGAGCGTATGCTGAGCTTCATTAGAAGAATGTCTGAGGCCAAGGACAGAAAGGTCAGAGTGGGTACAAAGTGGAGACTTAAAATGGCAGGCAATTGGAAGCTCAAGGTCACACTTGTGGACTGAATGGAGGTTTTCCACAAAGCAGACACCTAATCTGCGTTTGGTCTCCCCAGTGTAGAGGAGACCACATTGTGAGCAGCAAATATAGTATACTAAATTGAAAGAAGTACAAGTAAATCAGGGGGGATAACCCTCCGCTGGCTGGAGTCATACCTAGCGCAAAGGAAGATGGTTGTGGTTGTTGCAGGTCAATCATCTGAGCTCCAGGACATCACTGCAGGAGTTCCTCAGGGTAATGTCCTAGGCCCAACCATCTTCAGCTGCTTCATCAATGACCTTCCTTCAATCATAAGGTCAGAATTGGGGATGTTCACCGATGATTGCACAATGTTCAGCACCATTCGTGACTCCTCAAATACTGAAGCAGTCCATGTAGAAATGCAGCTAGACCTGGACAATATCCAGGCTTGGGCTGATAAGTGGAAAGTAACATTTGCGCCACACAAGTGCCAGGCAATGACCATATCCAACAAGACAGAATCTAACCATCGCTGAATCCCCCACTATCAACATCCTAGGGGCTACCATTGACCAGAAACTGAACAGGAGTAGCCATATAAATACTGTGGCTACAAGAGCAGGTCAGAGGCTAGGAATCCTGCGGCGAGTAACTCACCTCTTGACTCCCCGAAGCCTGTCCACCATCTACAAGGCACAAGTCAGGAGTGTGATGGAATACTCTCCACTTGCCTGGATGGGTGCAGCTCCAACAACACTCAAGAAGCTCGATACCATCCAGAACAGATCAGCCCGCTTGATTGGCACCCCATCCACAAACATTCACTCCCTCCACCACCCAGGCACAGTGGCAGCAGTGTGTACCATGTACAAGATGCACTGCAGCATCGCACTAAGGCTCCTTGGACAGCACCTTCCAAACGCTCAACCTCTACCACCTCGAAGGACAAGAGCGGCAGATGCATGGGAACATCACCACCTGCAAGTTCCTGTCCAAGTCGCAGGTCATCCTGACTTGGAACTATATCGCCGTTCCTTCACTGTTGCTGTGTCAAAATCCTGGAACTCCCTTCCTAACAGCACTGTGGGTGTACCTACCCCACATGGACTGCAGCGGTTCAAGAAGGCAGCTCACCACCACCTTCTCAAGGGCAATTAGAGATAGGCAATAAATGCTGGAATAGCCAGTGACGCCCACATCCCATGAATGAATAATAAAAAAAAATCATCTGGAAGGAGTTTTTAGGGCCCTGAGGGTGGGAAGGGAGGAGCTAAAAAGGCAGGTTTGCATCTCCTGCACTTGCATGGAAGGGTGCTGTGAGAAGGGGAGGGGTTGTTGGGGGTGATTGAGGAGTGAACCAGGGTGTTGCAGAGGGAACAGTGCCTTCAGAATGATGAAAAGGGAGGAGAGGGCTAAAAGGGGTCATGAAATATCTTTAGCAAACAGGGTTAAGAAAAATCCCAAAGCCTTTTATTCATATATAAGGAGAAAGAGGGTAACTAGAGAAAGGATTGGCCCACTAAAGGACAAAGGAGGAATGTTATGCTTGGACTCAGAGAAAATGGGTGAGATTCTAAACGAGTACTTTGCATCGGTATTCACCGAGGAGAGGGACATGACGGATGTTGAGGTTAGGAACAGATGTTTGATTACTCCAGGTCAAGTCGGCATAAGGAGGGAGGAAGTGTTGGGTATTCTAAAGGGCATTAAGGTGGACAAGTCCCCAGGTCCGGATGGGATCTATCCCAGGTTACTGAGGGAAGCGAGAGAGGAAATAGCTGGGGCCTTAACAGATATCTTTGCAACATCCTTAAACACGGGTGAGGTCCCGGAGGACTGGAGAATTGCTAATGTTGTCCCCTTGTTTAAGAAGGGTAGCAGGGATAATCCAGGTAATTATAGACCGGTGAGCCTGACGTCAGTGGTAGGGAAGCTGCTGGAGAAGATACTGAGGGATAGGATCTATTCCCATTTGGAAGAAAATGGGCTCATCAGTGATAGGCAACATGGTTTTGTGCAGGGAAGGTCATGTCTTACCAACTTAATAGGATTCTTTGAGGAAGTGACAACGTTGATTGATGAGGGAAGGGCTGTCGATGTCATATACATGGACTTCAGTAAGGCGTTTGATAAGGTTCCCCATGGCAGGCTGATGGAGAAAGTGAAGGCGCTTGGGGTCCAAGGTGTACTAGCTAGATGGATAAAGAACTGGCTGGGCAACAGGAGACAGAGAGTAGCAGTAGAAGGGAGTTTCTCAAAATGGAGACGTGTGACCAGTGGTGTTCCACAGGGATCCGTGCTGGGCCCACTGTTGTTTGTGATATACATTAATGATTTGGAGGAAAGTATAGGTGGACTGATTAGCAAGTTTGCAGACGACACTAAGATTGGTGGAGTAGCAGATAGTGAAGGGGACTGTCAGAGAATACAGCAGAATATAGATAGATTGGAGAGTTGGGCAGAGAAATGGCAGATGGAGTTCAATCAGGGCAAATGCGAGGTGATGCATTTTGGAAGATCCAATTCAAGAGTGAACTATACAGTAAATGGAAAAGTCCTGGGGAAAATTGATGTCCAGAGAGATTTGGGTGTTCAGGTTCACTGTTCCCTGAAGGTGGCAACGCAGGTAAATAGAGTGGCCAAGAAGGCATACGGCATGCTTTCCTTCATCGGACGGGGCATTGAGTACAAGAGTTGGCAGGTCATGTTACAGTTGTATAGGACTTTGGTTCGGCCACATTTGGAATACTGCGTACAGTTCTGGTCGCCACATTATCAAAAGGATGTGGATGCTTTGGAGAGGGTGCAGAGGAGGTTCACCAGGATGTTGCCTGGTATGGAGGGCGCTAGCTATGAAGAGAGGTTGAGTAGATTAGGATTATTTTCATTAGAAAGACGCAGGTTGAGGGGGGACCTGATTGAGGTGTACAAAATCATGAGAAGTATAGACAGGGTGGATAGCAAGAGGCTTTTTCCCAGAGTGGGGGTTTCAATTACTAGAGGACACGAGTTCAAAGTGAAAGGGGAAAAGTTTAGGGGGGATATGCGTGGAAAGTTCTTTACGCAGAGGGTGGTGGGCACCTGGAACGCATTGCCAGCGGAGGTGGTAGATGCGGGCACGATGGAGTCTTTTAAGATGTATCTAGACAGATACATGAATGGGCAGGAAGAAAAGAGATACAGAACCTTAGAAAATAGGCGACATGTTTAGAGAGAGGATCTGGATCGGCGCAGGCTTGGAGGGCCGAAGGGCCTGTTCCTGTGCTGTAATTATCTTTGTTCTTGTTCATGTGTTTGATGGTGGCATCACCCTGGAGGTTGGTGATCTGTCGAATGCGCAGGCTGGAAGGTGAGGACAAGAAGAACCCACTTGTGGTTTTGGGAGGTTGGGGAAGGCGTTCACTCTGCAAGTGTGGTCCTAGGGTGGCCAATTTGTATTGGACAGTCCAGATGTCAGCATATCTGATCCTGGTCTGGTACTTTGAAATTCGCAATGCCGCGGCCCAGCCTAAGGGGAAGGTCCGTTCATTCGAGGGCACTCACCGACCAATGTTGTGATCATTTCAAATGAATGATATCAAAATCAACCAATTAGAGGTTGGGCGGTCCCAAATGGCCACTCTACTGGCCCCATTGGTTAAATGTCGGTCATAAAATCATTTTCAGGTCAGTGAGTGCCCATGCATTAAAGTCCTATTGGACCTGTCCTGTATCGTTATGAAGCTGCTTCAATGTTAGTCGATATCAATGACAGTAATTATTACTTAAACGTCATCAATAAAGTGATTCAGTGCACAAGAAATTCAATTGCAATGCTCCGTGTTCATTTCAATCAATTATATCAGCAGACCTTAAGCTCGTAGCCATTTTTGCGTGTGTGCGTGCTCGGGGCTTGGAAACAGGGGGACGTGGTGTATCCAGTATTCCTGGCCTCCGCCAATGGCCACCCTGCATGGCCCCAAGCTTCTGACTTTCTGCCATTTTAATTCTCTGACCCACTCCCACTCTGACCTCTCTGTAATAAAAACAGAAAATGCCAGAAATACTCAGCAGGTTTGGCAGGAGAGAGAAATAGAGTTAATGTTTCAGGTTGATGGCCTTTCATCAGAACTCTCTTTCCTCGGCCTCCTACACTGTTCCAATGAAGGTCAACATAGGCTCAAGGGACAGTTACTCATCTTTTGTTTAGGTACTTTAGGCACTTGGAACGCAGCGTAGAATCTCAAAATTTGCCAATGACACCAAACTTGGAGGTGTGGCAAACAGTGAGGATGATATGAATTGCCTGCAACAGGTCATAGATAGGCTAGCAGAATGGGCAGAGAGGTCATAGAGTCATAGAGATATACAGCACAGAAACAGGCCCTTCGGCCCATCGTGTCCATGCCGGCCATCAAGCACCTAACTATTCCAGCACTTGGCCTGTAGCCTTGTTCTTTTGGGCCTCCTTATCTCGAGAGACAATGGATACGCGCCTGGAGGTGGTCAGTGGTTTGTGAAGCAGCGCCTGGAGTGGCTATAAAGGCCAATTCTGGAGTGACAGGCTCTTCCACAGGTGCTGCAGAGAAATTTGTTTGTTGGGGCTGTTGCACAGTTGGCTCTCCCCTTGCGCCTCTGTCTTTTTTCCTGCCAACTACTAAGTCTCTTCGACTCGCCACAATTTAGCCCTGTCTTTATGGCTGCCCGCCAGCTCTGGCGAATGCTGGCAACTGACTCCCACGACTTGTGATCAATGTCACACGATTTCATGTCGCGTTTGCAGACGTCTTTATAACGGAGACATGGACGGCCGGTGGGTCTGATACCAGTGGCGAGCTCGCTGTACAATGTGTCTTTGGGGATCCTGCCATCTTCCATGCGGCTCACATGGCCAAGCCATCTCAAGCGCCGCTGACTCAGTAGTGTGTATAAGCTGGGGATGTTGGCCGCTTCAAGGACTTCTGTGTTGGAGATATAGTCCTGCCACCTGATGCCAAGTATTCTCCGAAGGCAGCGAAGATGGAATGAATTGAGACGTCGCTCTTGGCTGGCATACGTTGTCCAGGCCTCGCTGCCGTAGAGCAAGGTACTGAGGACACAGGCCTGATACACTCGGACTTTTGTGTTCCGTGTCAGTGCGCCATTTTCCCACACTCTCTTGGCCAGTCTGAACATAGCAGTGGAAGCCTTACCCATGCGCTTGTTGATTTCTGCATCTAGAGACAGGTTACTGGTGATAGTTGAGCCTAGGTAGGTGAACTCTTGAACCACTTCCAGAGCGTGGTCGCCAATATTGATGGATGGAGCATTTCTGACATCCTGCCCCATGATGTTCGTTTTCTTGAGGCTGATGGTTAGGCCAAATTCATTGCAGGCAGACGCAAACCTGTCGATGAGACTCTGCAGGCATTCTTCAGTGTGAGATGTTAAAGCAGCATCGTCAGCAAAGAGGAGTTCTCTGATGAGGACTTTCCGTACTTTGGACTTCGCTCTTAGACGGGCAAGGTTGAACAACCTGCCCCCTGATCTTGTGTGGAGGAAAATTCCTTCTTCAGAGGATTTGAACGCATGTGAAAGCAGCAGGGAGAAGAAAATCCCAAAAAGTGTGGGTGCGAGAACACAGCCCTGTTTCACACCACTCAGGATAGGAAAGGGCTCTGATGAGGAGCCACCATGTTGAATTGTGCCTTTCATATTGTCATGGAATGAGGTGATGATACTTAGTAGCTTTGGTGGACATCCGATCTTTTCTAGTAGTCTGAAGAGACCACGTCTGCTGACGAGGTCAAAGGCTTTGGTGAGATCAATGAAAGCAATGTAGAGGGGCATCTGTTGTTCACGGCATTTCTCCTGTATCTGACGAAGGGAGAACAGCATGTCAATAGTCGATCTCTCTGCACGAAAGCCACACTGTGCCTCAGGGTAGACGCGCTCGGCCAGCTTCTGGAGCCTGTTCAGAGCGACTCGAGCAAAGACTTTCCCCACTATGCTGAGCAGGGAGATTCCACGGTAGTTGTTGCAGTCACCGCGGTCACCTTTGTTTTTATAGAGGGTGATGATGTTGGCATCGCGCATGTCCTGGGGTACTGCTCCCTCGTCCCAGCACAGGCATAGCAGTTCATGTAGTGCTGAGAGTATAGCAGGCTTGGCACTCTTGATTATTTCAGGGGTAATGCTGTCCTTCCCAGGGGCTTTTCCGCTGGCTAGGGAATCAATGGCATCACTGAGTTCCGATTTGGTTGGCTGTATGTCCAGCTCATCCATGACTGGTAGAGGCTGGGCTGCATTGAGGGCAGTCTCAGTGACAGCATTCTCCCTGGAGTACAGTTCTAGGTAGTGCTCAACCCAGCGGTCCATCTGTTTGCGTTGGTCAGTGATTATGTCCCCCGATTTAGATTTGAGGGGGGTGATCTTCTTGATGGTTTGCCCAAGAGCTCTCTTCATGCCATCATACATTCCTCTGATGTTTCCGGTGTCTGAGGCCAGCTGAATATGACTGCATAGGTGTTGCCAGTAGTCGTTTGCGCAACGCCTAGCTGTTCTTTGTGCAGTACTTCTGGCTGCTTTAAGTGCTGCGGATGTTAAATCGCTGGGGGCTTTCTTGTAGTTCAAAAGTGCAATGCGCTTAGCGGCTATGACAGGTTCCAGCTCTTCATTATGAGATTGAAAGCAGTCTGCATTTCTCTTCGCACTTTTGCCGTAGGTGGTCAAAGCTGACTCATAGATGGCGTCTCTGATGTGGGCCCACTTGGTCTCAGCATCCCCTGTGGGAGTGTTTTGAAGGGCTGTTACAAGTGAATTTAGAAATTTTTGTAACAGCTGTGGGTGAGAAATTCTGCTCGTGTTGATGCGCGGGTGGCCCTTCTGCTTGGAATGATGCAACTTCTTTGGTCTGAGTCTAACCTTGCTGCACACCAGGGAGTGGTCGGTGTCGCAGTCCGCACTGTGGAAGCTGTGTAGCCTTGTATGCTACGGTATTTCAAGTGCTCATCTAAATACTTCTTAAATGTTGTGAGGGTTCCTGCCTCTACCACCTCTTCAGGCAGTGCGTTCCAGATTCCAACCATCCTCTGGGTGAAAATTCTTTTCCTAAAATCCCCTCTAAACCTCCTGCCCCATATCTTAAATCTATGCCTCCTGGTTACTGACCCCTCCGCTAAGGGAAAAGGTTTCTTCCTATCTAATCTATCAATGCCCCTCATAATTTTGTATACCTCAATCAGGTCCCCCCTCAGCCTTCTCTGCTCTAAGGAAAACAACCCTAGCCTTTTCACTCTCTTCATAGCTGAAATGCTCCAGCCCAGGCAACATCCTGGTGAATCCTTCCAGAGTGTGGTGCCCAGAACAGTTCACAGTACTCCAGCTGTGGCCTAACTACTGTTTTATACAGCTCCATCATAACCTCCCTGCTCTTATATTCTATGCTGCGGCTGATAAAGGCAAGTATCCCATATGCCTTCCTTACCACCTTATCTACCTGTGCTGCTGCCTTCAGTGATCTATGGACAAGTACACCAAGATCCCTCTGACCTTCTGTACTTCCTAGGGTCCTACCATCTTTAGATGGGTCTGTTTTTGTCGAGTACTTTAGATGGGTCTGTTTTTGTCCAGTGTGTGCAGGAGGGTTTTCTGACACAGTATGTAGACAGGCCAACCGGGCCGATGCCACATTGGATTTTGTACTGGGTAATGAACCCGGCCAGGTGTTAGATTTAGAAGTTGGTGAGCACTTTGGTGATAGTGATCACAATTCGGTTAGGTTTACCTTAGTGATGGGCAGGGACAGGCATATACAGCAGGGCAAGAATTATAGCTGGGGGAAAGGAAATTATGATGCGATTAGGCAAGATTTAGGATGCGTAGGATGGGGAAGGAAACTGCAGGGGATGGGCACAATCGAAATGTGGAGCTTATTCAAGGAGCAACTACTGCGTGTCCTTGATAAGTATGTACCTGTCAGGCAGGGAGGAACTTGTCGAGCGAGGGAGCCATGGTTTACTAAAGAAGTTGAAGAGCTTGTCAAGAGGAAGAAGAAGGCTTATGTTAGGATGAGACGTGAAGGCTCAGTTAGGGCGCTTGAGAGTTACAAGCTAGACAGGAAGGATCTAAAGGGAGAGATAAGAAGAGCGAGGAGAGGACACGAGAAGTCATTGGCGGATAGGATCAAAGAAAACCCTAAGGCTTTCTATAGGTATATCAGGAATAAAAGAATGACTAGAATTAGATTAGGGCCAATCAAGGATAGTAGTGGGAAGTTGTGTGTGGAATCGGAGGAGATAGGGGAAGTGTTAAATGAATATTTTTCGTCAGTATTTACAGTGGAGAAAGAAAATGTTGTCGAGGAGAATACTGAGATACAGACTACTAGGCTAGATGGGATTGAGGTTCACAAGGAGGAGGTGTTAGCAATTTTGGAAAGTGTGAAAATAGATAAGTCCCCTGGGCCAGATGGGATTTATCCTAGGATTCTCTGGGAAGCCAGGGAGGAGATTGCAGAGCCTTTGTCCTTGATTTTTATGTCGTCATTGTCGACAGGAATAGTGCCGGAAGACTGGAGGATAGCAAATGTTGTCCCCTTGTTCAAGAAGGGGAGTAGAGACAGCCCTGGTAATTATAGACCTGTGAGCCTTACTTCGGTTGTGGGTAAAATGTTGGAAAAGGTTATAAGAGATAGGATTTATAATCATCTTGAAAAGAATAAGTTCATTAGAGATAGTCAGCACGGTTTTGTGAAGGGTAGGTCATGCCTCACAAACCTTATTGAGTTTTTTGACAAGGTGACCAAACAGGTAGATGAGGGTAAAGCCGTGGATGTGGTCTATATGGATTTCAGTAAGGCGTTTGATAAAGTTCCCCACGGTAGGCTATTGCAGAAAATACAGAAGTATGGGATTGAAGGTGAATTAGTGCTTTGGATCAGAAATTGGCTAGCTGAAAGAAGACAGAGGGTGGTGGTTGATGGTAAATGTTCATCCTGGAGTATAGTTTCTAGTGGTGCACCGCAAGGATCTGTTTTGGGGCCACTGCTGTTTGTCATTTTTATAAATGACCTGGATGAGGGTGTAGAAGGGTGGGTTAGTAAATTTGCGGATGACACGAAGGTCGGTGGAGTTGTGGAGAGTGCCGAAGGATGTTGTAGGTTACAGAGGGACATCGATAGGCTGCGGAGCTGGGCTGAGAGATGGCAAATGGAGTTTAATGCGGAAAAGTGTGAGGTGATTCACTTCGGAAGGAGTAACAGGATTGCAGAATACTGGGCTAGTGGGAAGATTCTTGGTAGTGTAGATGAGCAGAGAGATCTTGGTGTCCAGGTACATAAATCCCTGAAAGTTGCCACCCAGGTTAATAGAGCTGTTAAGAAGGCATATGGTGTGTTAGCTTTTATTAGTAGGGGGATCGAATTTAGGAGCCACGAGGTCATGCTGCAGCTGTACAGAACTCTGGTGCGGCCGCACCTGGAGTATTGCGTGCAGTTCTGGTCACCGCATTATAGGAAGGATGTGGAAGCTTTGGAAAAGGTGCAGAGGAGATTTACTAGGATGTTGCCTGGTATGGAGGGAAGGTCTTACGAGGAAAGGCTGAGGGACTTGAGGTTGTTTTCGTTAGAGAGAAGGAGGAGAAGAGGTGACTTAATAGAGACATATAAGATAATCAGAGGGTTGGACAGGGTGGATAGTGAGAGTCTTTTTCCTCGGATGGTGATGGCAAACACGAGGGGACATAGCTTTCAGTTGAGGGGTGATAGATATAGGACAGATGTCAGAGGTAGTTTCTTTACACAGAGAGTAGTAGGGGCGTGGAATGCCCTGCCTGCAACAGTAGTAGACTCGCCAACTTTAAGGGCATTTAAGTGGTCATTGGATAGACATATGGATGAAAATGGAATAGTGTAGGTCAGATGGTTTCACAGGTCGGCGCAACATCGAGGGCTGAAGGGCCTGTACTGCGCTGTAATGTTCTATGTTCTATGTTCTATCCATTGTGTATTCCCTTGCCTTGTTAGTCCTCCCAAAATGCATCACCTCACACTTCTCAGGATTAAATTCCATTTGTCACTGCTCTGCCCATCTTACCAGCCCATCTATATCGTTCTGTAATCTAAGGATTTCCTCCTCACTATTTACGACACCACCAATTTTCATGTCATCTGTGAACTTACTTATCATACCTCCTATATTTACGTCTAAATCATTAATGTACACTGCAAACAGCAAGGGTCCCAGCACCGATCCCTGTGGTACACCACTGGTCACAGGCTTCCACTCGCAAAAGCAACCCTCGACCATCACCCTCTGCCTCCTGCCACTAAGCCAATTTTGGATCCAATTTGCCAAATTGCCCTGGATCCCATGGGCTTTTACCTTCTTAACCAATCTCCCATGCGGGACCTTATCAAAAGCCTTACTGAAGTCCATGTAGACTACGTCAACTGCTTTACCCTCATCTACACATCTCGTCACCTCCTCGAAAAATTCAATCAAGTTGGTTAGACACGATCTCCCCCTGACAAAGCCATGCTGACTACCCCGTTCCGAAGAAGGGTCACTGACCCGAAACGTTAACTCTGCTTCTCTTTCTACAGATGCTGCCAGACCTGCTGAGTGAATCCAGCATTTCTTGTTTTTGTTTCAGATTTCCAGCATCCGCAGTATTTTGCTTTTATTATACCCCTGATTAATCCCTGCCTTTCCAAGTGGAGATTAATCCTGTCTTTCAGAGGTTTTTCCAATAGTTTCCCAACCATTAATGTTAGACTCACCGGCCTGTAATTAAAGTTAGTTAGTGGCAGATGGAATTTAATACGGACAAATGTGAAGTGATGCATTTTGGCAGAAGGAACTGGGAGAGGCAATCTATACTTAATGGCACAGTTCTAAAGAATGTGCAGGAACAGAGGGACCTGGAGGTGCATGTGCAAGATCTTTAAAGGTGGCAGGACATATTGAGAGAGTGGTTAGTGAAGCATATGGGATCTTGGGCTTCATAAATAGAGGCATTGAATACAAAAGCAGAGACTTTATGCTGAACCTTTATAAAGCTCTGGTTAGGCACCAAACTGGAATATTGTGTCCAGTTCTGGTCACGACACTTGAGGAAGGATGTGAGGTCCTTGAGAGGGTGTAAAGGAGATTTACCAGAATGGTTCCAGGGATGGAGGATTTTAGTTACAAGGTTAGGTTGGAAAAGCTGGGTTTATTCCCCTTAGAACAAAGGAGATTGACGGGAGATTTAATAGAAGTGTACAAGATTATGACAGGCTTAGATAAGTTAGACAAGGAAGAAACTGTTCCCATTAACAAATGGTATAAGGACAAGGGGACACAGATTGAAGGTTTTGGGCAAGAGATGCAGGGGGAATATGAGGAAGCACTTTTTTACACAGGTAATGACCTGGAACTCGCTGCCCATGAGGGAGGTGGAAGATATCAATGACATCAAAGGCAAACTGGTTGGCCACTCAAAGGAAATAAACTTGCAGGGCAATGGAGATCGAGTTAGGGAGTGGGACCAACTGGATTGCTCCACGGAGAGCCAGCATGGACTCCATGGGCCAAATGGCCTCCTTCTGTGCCGTAAATGACTCTATGACTTTACGGCCTTCCAGACTCAACACCTGAGTTCAGCAAATTCTGATCATAACCACTGCCCCCATTTTTTCAGACAGCAGTTGTCAGTTTTAATTCTGTTATTCCCATGTACTCCTTCTCTGGACCCATTTTTTGTTTTTTCACTTGCCCCATTACCATCTCCTTTTGCCTTGCACCATCATCCCCTTTGTCATTTAATCCCTCCTCCCTTCCACCCTATCACAGACCTTCCCTTTTGATCTTTCCTCCCCTTCTCCACTTTTCCCTGCTGCTGTACTCGCTTCAAACTGTTCCATGCCTAACCTTTTCCAGTCCTGATGAAACATCACCAACTGCAAAGGTTACCTGTGTTTCTCTTACCACAGATGATACCTCACCTGCTGAGCATTTCCAGCATTTTCTCGTTACATTTTATGTGTCCAGATTGCAAGTATTTTGTCCTGACATTATAATGCTTCTGTGGCTCTGTAAAGATAATTCGAATGCATACAGGGAAAGGAAATGTTGGAGGTTTAGGGAGGATTTAATGTGTCATTGATTTTGATAATTAAATGATTTGCATTTATACAGAAGCAAAATACCGCAGATGCTGGAAATCTGAAATAAAAGCAGAAAATACTGGAAGTACTCAGCAGGTCAGACCTCATTTGTGGAGAGAGATGCAGACTTAACGTCAGTTGATGAAAGGCCACCAGCCTGAAACGTTAACTTTGTTTCTCGCTCCGAGATGCTGCCTGACCTGCTGAGTATTTTCAGAAATTTCTGTTTTTATCGAACAAGATCCCGGCTATTTCAGCCTTACATGCATACGAATTAGGAGCAGAAGTAGGCCATTCGGCCCCTCGGGCCTGCTCCGCCATTCAATAAAATCACGGCTGATCTGTTTGTGTCTTGAATTCCACACTTGATCCCCAGAATCCACAGCCTTTTGGGTCCGATGATTCCAGATTTCCGCTGCCCTTTGTGAGAAAAAGTGCTTCCTGATTTCGCTCCTGAATGTCCCAGCTTTAATTTTAAGACTATGCCCCCTTGTTCTTGATTCCCTCACCAGAAGACATAGTTTCTCTGTATCTATCCTATTGAATTCTTTCAACATTTTAAACCCCTCAGTCAGACCACCCCTCAATCTGAACTCAAGAGAATACGAACAACGTTTATGCATCAGTGGTGTATTGTTTATTTATTGTTCATTTGTAATGTAGAGTATGTTCATTTGAAGCCACCCTACATGCTTGGTGTAGCATGCGCAGTGTGCTTCTAGAGGGAGTTGATAATAAGGGCTGGGATTTTGTGCAGCCGGCAGAGCTCCTGGCGCAGGCTGAAAAGGCAATGGGAATCCTACCTCAGCCTCTTCGGGGCCCTCCCTGGCACGACTCTGTTGTTCCGCAAACTAAGTGTCTGGCGCCAGGATCTCCATCCCTTTAAAGACGGGGGACCGAATCACAGGGCCAGAAGCTCAGCAGTATCGGCAGCGCCACTGGGAGCAGTGGCCACTGCTTGTACTGCAGAGGCCTTGGACCCAGGCCCAGCGCCGGAACCTCAGCCCTGAAGACCCCAGTGTGGGGGGGGGAGGGGTGGGGATGGGGTCGGGATGCTGGTGGGAGGGTGGGCATCAGGTGCAGGGGAGGAGGTTCAATGGAGTTGGAGATTTTGCTGACAGGGGTCCTCTGTGGGCCACAGATTGCCCACGGAGGAAGGAAACCCCACCCCCGCCCAAACCCCGCAGGGAGGGCGCTTTATATTACTGAGCTGGTTAAATCCCAGAGGCGGAGGGGAAGAGGCCCTTACGTGGCCCTTAAGTGGCTGTTAATAGGCCACTTAAGGGCCTCAATTGGCCTCTGGGCAGGAAGGCTGTCTGCCCCCTACCTCCTGTTGCAGTTCTATGGCCCCCCTGCCTCCGACCCCACCTCAGGGGGGGTTCCATAAAATTCAGTCCAACATTTTGTTCATAGCAGTAATCCAGAAGGTGGTGCCCTGTGTTTCTTCCAGAGATTTACAATTGCAAATCTACAATGTGAGATCTATCAGATCTAACAGCCCATTTTGCCTGTGCTCTTTCCCCATAGCCCTGCAAATTTTTCACTTTCAAGTATTTATCCAATTCCCTTTTGAAAGTCACTGTTGAATCTCCTTCCACTGCCCTTTCACGCAATGCATTTCAAATCATAACAACTTGCTGCATAAAAAAATCGACGGGATATTACCAGCCGCGTGGAGGCGACTTTGGTGGCTGGCGTAGGGGTGGTGATGGTGGTGATGGTGGTGGAGGTGTTGTGGGGGGAGGGGTAGATTTTGAAAATGGTGCATTGGCTTGGCTACCTGATACGTTCCTGCCTCCGGCCCATCTTGCTGGAAGCGGGGCTGCCCAGCCGGCAACAGCCTCCTGGCCACTTGGGACCAGACTGGGGACATGGTGGGATCTTACCGGCAGGCCCCACACTCCAGGCAAAGCTCGGCAGATTCTCCTCCAGCTGTGGCCGCAAATAATTAAAACATTTTCCTACATCTTTGGAGGGTGCCTCCAACTTGAGGTGCCCTCGCATTCTCCTGCCCACGGAGTGCTCACCTCTCCCGGTGGGGCTGCTGGCAGGACATCGCTGAGGCCCCTCCCATTGGGCCAGCTGGGTACCTGTTCCACCCGAGATCCATGATTGGCCGCCTGCGGTAAGATCACTGCAGTAGGCGGACAGGCATCACCAGCAGAGTCAGGACTCACTTTTGGTCACGACATCTGAAAATCTTCATGGTAAGATTCTGCCCAATGTCTCCTCATCTCCCTCTATTGTTAATTGCCTTAAATCTGTGTCCTCTGCTTCAAGGGCAATGGAAGGGGATTCAACAGTGACTTTCAAAAGCAAATTGGATAAATACTTGAAGGTGAAAAATTTGCAGGGCAATGGGGAAAGAGCACAGGCAAAATGGGTCCAATGACATTTTTCTCTGCTGCAAAATTCCATGAATGGCAATGACACTCGGATAGAGATGGGACAGCTACTGTGAGGAATGCAAACAACAAAAGCACATACGGTGCAGTAATGGTGTTCTTCTGAGGCTGAGACTGAAGTATATCATTGAGACAGCATTCAAGGAGCTGTATCTGCACTGTACTTTGCCCGAAATGGGAAGGGTTTCACTATCCAATCACCAAGAAGGTTCAACATAAGCACAAAGCAATCAAAAAGAGAAATGTCAGCCTTTATCTCAAGCGGGGTCTGGAATAATAAAGGGGAGGAAGTTATTCTTCAGTTGACCTTCAAGTCAGTGGAAATCATTTCTCCCTATTTATCAAAATACTGCCTGATTTTGAACACATCTATCAAATCTCAAATCTCCTCTTAACCATCTCCACTCTGAAGAGAACAATCCCAGCTTCTCCAGTCTCCCCACATGACTGAAGTGATTAGGGAGCCACTTCATTACAGACAGAACTTGAGCAGATTGACACAGACATCTTACAGCTCTCAGACACGGAGGGCTATCAGCCCCTCAGTCTGGCCCGGATTGAACCCAAGTCCCAGAGTGAAAGGCTGCATCAAACTCACTGCATCATTGTCTCTCGCAAAATCGTCAACTCTAGTCTTATGACAAACTTCCAACTTTACCACCGTGCTCCTGCGTATGGTTCTCTCCTATGTTGCAATATGACCCCTGCAACTAAATAAGTGCAAGAACTTACTTTGGAGAAAAGAAACTGCTGTGAATGCTGGAAATTCGAAACAGAAAGTGCTGGAAAACACTCAGCAGGCTGGGCAGCAGCATCAATGGAAACGGAAACAGAGGCTGGAATTTTACGCCCTCCGGGTGAGTGGGATGGAGGCGGGGGTTGGGGGGGGGGAAATTGAGTGTGAGGCATGGGGTGCTGTTCCTGTTGCCTTCCTGCCCCTGATGCAATTTTACAAGGGGCGGCGGTGGTGAGAATGGGCCCGTCCACCCCATGCTAATTAAGGCCCTCAAGTGGCCAATTAACTGCCACTTAAGGGACTCCTCCCACCACCACTAGTATTTTACCAGCGGCAGGCGGGTGGCTCAGGACCCCCAGGAGGCTACTCAGTAAAACCTGGCAGTCTCCTTGCGGGCTGGTGGAGGGGGGGAGCCCTCCTGATTGGGCACCTTGTGCCCAATGGGGGGCCCCTGCAATGCACAAGCTGCCCCCACTGCACTATACTCCCCCCGTCAACGGACCAACCCTTGCACCAGGGCCCAGCCAATCGTCCCCAGTCAGGTTCCACAAACATACCTTCATTCCGGGGCTTGCTCTTCTGGTTGGATGCTGTCCCAGCAGTGGTCACCTCTCCCAGTGGCAGTGCTGGGACTGAGAACTGCTGGCCCGCTGATTGGCCGGCAGCTCTCGGAGGCAGGACTTCCTGCCTCAGAGGAGCGGTAGTTCTGCCTGAGGCTAATTAAGGCCCTGGGCCACAGAAAAGCATAACATGGCTTCTGGGCCCAGCGAAGGTGGGCTCATTTGGCAGGTGGGTGGGGCCTCCAGCTCAACATAAAATTCCAGCCTGAGTTAATGTTCCAGGTTTGCGATGAGCTGAGTAGAAATTTCTTCGCTCAGTGCATTGTGAATCTTTGGAATTCTTCACCCCAGAGGACTGTGGATGGCTCAGTTGTTGAGTATATTCCGGACTGCGATTAATAGATTTCTGGGCGCTAAAGGAATCAGGGATATATGAATAGGACGGGAATTGGAGTTGATGTAGAAGATCAGCTGTGATTCTATTGGATGGCGCAGCAGAGTCGAGGGATTATATAGCCTACACCTGCTCCTATTTCTTCCATTATTTTTCATTTTTACTTAGAATTATGTTTCTGGATAGGTTAATGGGCATCAGAAAGCTAAATGAATTTCGAATAACTAATTCTATTGAGAGTACGCAAGTGTCGACTTGGCCGACTATTGGTGTAGTAATGCAGCCAAATCCAAACCCACTGAAAGCAGCCTCAGTGACGTCAGTTATGTGTTGTGTTTCTCAGCACTCACATATTTAAACAAATGAATTCTCAGGTGTGGGCATCACTGACAAGGCCAGCATTTATTGCCCATCCCCATTTACTCAGTCTTCGATACAATTGAGTGACTTGCTCAGCAGTTAAAGTCAATCATGTTGTTATGGCACATATAGGCCAGACAAACAGCAGGTGTCTTTCCCTGAAGGACATTAAGTGGAGCAGTTGGGTTTATACGGCAATCAGACAGCATCTTGGTACTTGTACTGATTTTTTTTTTATGTTTAGTGTTTTTGAACTGAATTAAAATTCTTAAACTGCCTCAGTGGGATTTAAAAGCACATTCTCTGGATTATTGGTTCAGGCCTCTGGTCACATAACAACCAATATACTAAAACCAGAAAATGTTGGAAATATTCAGCAGGTCAGCTAGCATCTGTGGAGAGAGAAACAGAGTTAACATTTCAGTTCTGTGCCCTGTCGTCAGAGCATCACCACTGTATCCCAGCATTACTATCCTCTTTGTTAATCACAGAACCACAGAATTGTTACTGTGCAGAAGGTCATTCGGCAGCGGTTCATTTGGAGCCATTCCCCTGCCTTCTCCCCGTAACCCTTCACATTCTTCCTTTTCATATAACAGTCTAAATGCTTCAATTGAACCTGCCTCCACCACACTCTCAGGCAGCGCATTCCAGACCTTAACCACGCGCTGCGTGAAACAGTTTTTCCTCATGTCACTTTCGCTTCTCTTACCAATTACTTTAAATCTGTGCCCCTCGTTCTCACTTCTTTCACGAGTGGGAACAGTTTATTTCTATCTACTCTGTTCAGACCCCTCATGATTTTGAGTACCTCTATCCAATCACCTCTCAGCCTTCTCTTCTCCAAGAAAAACAGTCCCAACTTCACAGAATCACAGAAAGCAGAGAATAGCAGGGGTAGGTCAGGGAATGAAAGTGTTCCTCTTTTCTTTAAACTGCTGATGTGAAGTTTTTGACGTATGTTTCTTAAGGGAATGATTGCTCTTGATTGTGTGGCTGAAGAGTCTATCGCACACTGAAAAAGTGGAAACAATGAATAAGTCTGCTGTGTTATGTGTGTGAATGTTGCCTTCTTTACTTAACCACAAAGTGGTGTGTGCATTGCTTTCTTCTCTTCCTGTTAATGGACCAGATCTTGCTGGAATGGGGAATCTCATGGTGTGCGCTGCTAGGTAGACTTTTTACAAGCTTTCTACTCTGAGCTCCGTCACAGCAAGACGCTACCAGGAGGGCAGAGGAAACGCTACAAGGATGTTCTTAAAGCCCCCTTGAAAAAATGTGACATCTCCCCCGATTTGTGGGAATCTCTTGCCCGAGACCGTTCAAAATGGAGAAGAAGCATCCATGACGGTGCCAGCCAGTTTGAACAATGTCGACATTCCCAGGCAGTAACCAAGTGCAAATAGCGGAAGGAGCGTTCGGAATTTCGAGCACCCCATTCACTTGCCTCACCAAACACCACCTGCCCCACTTGTGGCAGAGTGTGTGGATCTAGAATTGGACTATTCAGTCAACTAAGGACTCACAACCCTGAAGTGGAGGAAAGTCATCCTCGTTCCCAAGGGACTTCCTAAGAAGAAGGAGAAGATTTTTTTGCTGCACCCTTCTGCTCATAAGTTGCTTTGTGCTTAATTTGCTGGAAGTGTGAGCTTAAAGCTCATCCAGGCACCTGAGACCTCAATGAATGGTGGTGCCAACAGTGTGTCTTCTTAACCACTGAGTTTTAAGGATTAGCGAATGAAACAGAGAGGAATGACGGAGAACGAGGGTGAATTACTGACAAAGCACGTGGAGGACGAGAAATAAAGAGAGGAAAAGATAGACTGGATTAAGAGGGAGAGAGAAAAAAGAAACAGAAAGAAAAAGTAATTTAAAAAATTGACATTTAAGAACTATTCAAGAACAATTTACTACATGCACAAATAAAATTGAACAGTTTAAATAGTTAAATTTCTGGATCAGCAAGGTTGATTGGCATTGCATTAACAATGATCATATTATTAAAATGGTACTTGACCCATTAATTACCAGATTTAACTTTCTGCAGTAAGCAAAGCGAGCAAGTTGTTCAAAATAGTCAGGAGGCTGAGGGCGGCATGTTGTTTTTGCAAAGTTAATAGCAGAGCACTGTAAATCGACAAGCAAGTTCTCGAAATTCATAACTCACGACGCAGCTCTTAATCCCCTGAACGTGTTAGCCAATTTGCATATGAATAACGACATGTATCGTTAATTGCTGTTATTTGTACAGCCGGTCCTGGCAATGTGTTATCTGCAGATTCCTCTAACTTCTGCAAGATCTCATCTTGACACCAACACGGCGCTGATTTTAATCCCACAAATTCAAAAATTTGCGTGTTTTAAATTCATGGAATAAAATCAGCCTCAAGTTTCTGTTAGTTTTTTTGGGGATGGTAAATCATGGCATGATTCTGGAGATTTTAATAGTTTCTGTCTGTACTTGGCTTTTCTCATTACTACTGGGCTTACACACAAGGGTCGGGATTTTATTCTGTCGACGGGGGTCTTGACGTCTGGAAAAAGTGACGCTGAGAACCCTGCGTCCCCCCCTTCTGTGGGAGGCCCACCAAATCTAGTGCCACTTAGGCACTTACATGGACAGTGGCGGGCCTTCCACGGGATCAAGGACCCCAGTGACGAATGTCCCGCCTTCGGAGAGCTGCTGGCCAATCAGAGGCTGGCAGCTCTTTCACTGAGCAGCACCACTGTGGAGGTGGTGGCTGCTGCCAGTGGAGCACCTACCCGAGGCCCAATAACAGCGCTGGACCCAGGCCACAGATAGGTCAGGGCGGGAGGGGTCTTGCGGGGTGGGGGTTGTGGGGAGGGCGGTGTAGGGGGTCGGTAGCAAGAGCAGGGGAGTTGCGCTCAGTGGGCCCCGACTTCGCAATGCTGGGTCGCTCATTCAGGCACTAAGTACCTTTTAATGAGGGCCCCTCCCACCGCTGGAGCTGGGAAGTGGGGAATGGGGTGGAGGAGGGGGATTGGTATGGGGGTGTGGGGAGCAGGTCAGGGAATGAACTAAAGAGAAAAGTGTTATAATATAGGAAACACAGCAGTCAATTTGCACACAGAAAGCTCCCACAAACAGCAACGTGATAATGACCAGGTAATCTGTTTTTGTGATGTTGGTTGAGGGATAAATATTGCCCAGGGCACCAGGGAGAACTCCCCTGCTCTTCTTCAGTCAATTATGCCCACCCGAGAGGGCAGATGGGGCCTCAGTTTAACGTCTCATCTGAAAGTCTGGGAAAGGGTGGAGGACTGCAGTGATTACATGACAAAAGGGATAATGATGAAGTGTGGTGATAATGGGAACAAGCATTGAAACAACAGATGGGTCCAGAGGAGGTGTAAATGGTTACAGAATGCCCAAGTCAAATTGGGATCTGTGGCTGTGATTTGAAGTTGTTAAACTCAATGTGAAAGTGGGAAAGCTGTGAAGTGCCTTCTACAATACCAGTTAAATTACTCACCCAGTTATGACTTTCCCATCTCTGAGAAGCAATCACACAAAATATTTTATTACAGAGTCAGGGAAGCGCAATATCAGGGCGAAATACTGCAGATGCTGGACATCTGAAATATAAAACAGAAAATGCTGGAAATACTCAACAGGTCAGGCATCATCTGTGGAGAGAGAAACAGATTTAATAGGCTGAACCTTCCCAGCTCCTTGGAGATGGGGATGGACCGGGGGGGTGGGGGGAATGGGGGGCCAGGGAACTATGGGGGAGCTGCGTCGGGTTGACTCTTGACGCATTCCCACCTCCGACGAAGCGGGCAGCCAATTACGCCACTTAAGGGCCGAATTAGGGACCAATTTCCAATGGAGAAGGAATCGTCCTACCATTGGAGCAGCCCCCGCCAGCTCTCTATATGGCAGCCGCCTGATGGTAGGCTGGGGGGGCATCTGAGCAGGAGGCAGGACCAAGATAAAAGGCTGCTGTTGTGGCCAGAACTAGTCCTGTGGGTTCCCCCTCCATACCAAAGGTCCTCCCTGCTGTGGGCCTCTTTAATCTTCAATCTAATATCTGCAGAAGGCGTCGGAGAGTGCATCCATGTTGAAGCGCCCTTGTGCTTGCTTACCTGCTTCAGCAGCGCCCACCTCTCCCGGTGGGGCTGCCGGGCGGACATTGCTGTGGGCCCTCTGATTGGGGGGTCTCCAAATTCCCTGGTCCGCTTGCCGTCTTTAATTGGATGGCGGTTCTGGAGGTGGCCCCTCAATTGGCCCCCTCTGGGAAGACAGCACCCAACATCCCACCATGGCCTCGTCCAGGTTCCCAACAGGGAAAATCCAGCCCAATGTTTCAGGTCAATGATCTTTCTTCAGAACTGGAACAAGTTAGATTTGTAACAGCTTTTAAGCAAGTACAGAGGCAGGAAAGGGAGGCGAGATTAAATGAACAGTTGAATTACTACCAGCCTCTGCTGCCTGCTAAAGTGGCCTCAGTGGTTATGATCTGAAAATGATGAACTCAATTGAGTGAAGGTTCAACTATTTCAGATCAAGACCTTTTCTCCTATTTTTTTTTCAGATAATGGGTGTTAGTAATGATTCTGCTATTGCAATTTACAGCTCCCCCAGACTCATCATTTGTTTCTTTACTTGTCTCATTACCACCCCCTTTTGCCTTGCACATTCATCCCTTTTGTTATTTAATCTCTCCTGTCTTCCGCCCTATCACAGACTTTCCTTTTGTTCTTTCCTCCCCTCCCCCCTCTCTCTCTGTCTCTGTATTTACTTAAAGCCTATTGCGTCTGTAATATTTTCCAATTCGAACAAAAGGTCATGACCTGAAACGTTGGGTCCAATCTTTAACTCTGTGCAAGTGGGTGGGTTTTGAACTCTGTTTCGCTTTCCACAGACCTGCTGGGTATTTCCAGCATTTTCTGTTTATATTTTTCTTTAATGTCGGGGTCAATAGTGGAGATCGCTCCATGAAAATCAGCTCTTATGTTCAACTCATGCATAAATTCAACCCTTGCAGACACAATCACAGCCTGGTGGGTGGGGACGGTCTTGCTCACAGTGAGAGTGGTTCCAACAGCAGAAGATTAGCCAGTTTCTGGTTTTATAAAAAGAAAAATGCTTTCATTTCAAACCAATTTACTTACTGCCTGTGCAGACTGACTGCCTGCTGCTTCCTAGAAATGTCTGAGCAAAATGAAAACAGTTATCACTGTATGTAAAAGCTTTTCTGGCAGGTTAAAAGAAAATAAACTTGTATTTATATGGTATCTTTCACAACATCAGGAAGTCCCAAAGCACTTTACAGTTATTGAAGTACTTTCTTTTAAGTGTAGTCATTGTTGTAATGTAGCAAACATGACAGTCAATTGCACACAGCAAGATCCCACAAAAGTCCAACTCATCAGTTTCTGGTTTAAATATTGAGCAGGACACTGGAGAGAATTCCCATTTTTCTCCTTTAAATAGTACCACAGAACTTTTCACTACTACCCAACAGAGCGGACTGGGCCTAAGTTTAACAGCTCATCTGACAGTACAGCACTGGAGCATTGGCCTAGACTTAATGCTCAAGTATCCTGAATGGGAACTGAACCCACAACTGTCAGACTCAGATACAAAAGTGCCACCTACTAAGCCACCTTAGCTATGGGCAAGCTTGCCTTTTAAATTTACAAATTTTAAAAGAGAGAGAGAATTCTTTTTAATGTTGTTTGCTTGTGCCATTCCCAGGGTTGCCAGTAAATCAATCCATCCAGACAAAAAGACTCACGCTAAACGTTTCAGAGTCCCCAACATATTCAATTTTCCACCAACACCCTGATTTTAACATTCTTATCCTCACATTAAAATCCCTCCATGCCCTCCATGGCCTCGTCCCTCCCTATCTCTGTAACCTCTTCCAGCCCTAAAACCCTTCAGGATCTCTACCTTTCTCTGTCTGGCATCCTGCACATCTCCCACTTCCCTGGTCCCATCATTGGTGAACATACCTTCAGCTGCCAAGGTCCTAAGCTCTGAAATTCCCAACCCCACCCTCTGTCTCTCTCTCTCTCTTCCTTTAAGATGCTCCTTAAAATGTACCTCTTTGACCAAGCGTTTGATCACCTGTCCTAATGTCTCCGATGTGTCTCAATGACACATTTTGTCTGATTACATTCCTGTGAAGAGCCTTGGGGTCTTTTATTACTTTAAAGGCGCTACAGAAATGCAAATCGTTGCTGTTATTTTCCTCTCATCTTCATGCTCAAAAAACATTCCAGTGGTAACATCTGAAATGCTTTAAGATTTCCAACAGTGATCACACTTTTAACCTCACAGCGTACTTCAATCAATCTGTGTGGATTCATCTGAGTGTGATCAGTGCCCTGGTCTCTGCAAGACTTATTCTTGTCTTGAATTTATATGTGCTTGGTGCAGAGTCATTTTTCATATGTGTCAAGTTGAATCCTGTTTTTTTCCCGTTTGTTTCTGTGCAGTCCCTTAAGTCAGGGCTTCAACTACTAACAACTAAAATACAATTGATCATAAGGTTGGTTGAGGCTCAGTTGGTAGTCCTCTTGTTTCTGAAACGGAACACTGTGCATTCAAAAATCAAAGCTGGTGCTGAGGGAAGTGTTATCTTTTCGGCGAGAGACCTTGTCTGACCTGTCTGGTGCATGTAAAAGATCCCACAACACTACTCGAAAAAGAGAAGGGGAGCTCTCCTCAGTGTCCTGGCCAATATTCATACCTCAACTGGCACAGCTGAAAATCAGATTATCTGGTCATTATCACATTGCTGTTTGTGAGAACATGCTGTGTGCAAATTGGCTGCTGTGCTTCTTACATTAATACTCCGATTACACTTCAAAAGTACTTCATTGGCTGCAAAGTGCTTTGGGATGTTCTGAGGTGGTGCAAGAAGCTGTAATACACTTCACTAACTTAATTGTACTTTAAAAGAAATTTGTGGTTAAGATTTGCAAAAGCTATTCAACACAGGGAGACATTATTATTTCAGATAAAGGTGAAATGCTTTTTGCTTTAACCAGTTGTTAGGCTGTTATTTTGCACTTATAAACAGAATCATTGGTCTCTGATGAAAAGCGACACTTTTGAAGCTATGGAATGTTTTTGCAAGGGGCCCAAGAGTCATAAAATAGGTTTCAAACCAACAAACATATATACTTCAAAGCTATGTTTTGCTTTGATGAAAAATTATACCTCTAGTGAAATTTTATGTTTTGATAAGTCTGATAAGAAAAGAAACTGGACTTAAAGAAAACAGAGTCAAGATGTCTGACCAGGGGATTATAAAACTCAACTGCAGACATTTAGCTAATTTAAATGGGGTGAAGTTTACTTGAATGCTGCAAGAAAACTGATACAAGCTGACGTTGATTAATGATGTCAGGGTTTGTCTTCTTTTGAGATGCAAAGAAGTTCAGCTATGTGCATTTTTCTGCACTTTCTGGTATCAGATAAACTCAGTCTTTAACTCACCAAGCAATAACTTGAAAGAAGTCAGTAATTTGAGGGACTCATTGTTTAATTATTTTGGTGGTCCTGGAATGTGACCAGGAAACAAAGCTGCTGTTGTGTGTGCTGTTATGGCACGACCGCTCTAGACAAAGCCTCCAATCAAAATATATGATTCTGATTGCGGTGGGAGCAACGCACTGTCAAGTCAGTCCCGTCACTCCACAGGCCACATAACATATATCTTTAAGCTTTCCCAAATCAAAGGTAGGTGGTAGGGGAACATAGAGACAGGTGGGGATATGGTAGGAATATGGGATGAGCATTAGTAGGATTAGTATAAATGGGTGGTTGATGGTCGGCACAGACTCGGTGGGCCGAAGGGCCTGTTTCAGTGCTGCATCTCTAAATAAAAAATAAAGAAAGAAAGCCACAGCCCAGTTGAATAATTTAGTAAGCAATCTTCCAGGATCTGATGAGTAAAGGAAAACAGTTCTTCATCGATAGGCCATTCAGTAATTCAGTTCAATATTTTGAAACTTCAAACTCCTCTTCCTTTCAGCGATGACCACAGCAGATCAACAATTCGCAACCACTTTCAAAAGAATCAATCTGGCTTAATTTTTTTAGAATTTTGAGAGGTAAAAATAAACAGTGTCAATTGACTGAGAGGTCTCTCCTATTTCTTTCACTGCATGCTGACAGAACAGTCTGTGTCTCAAACTGTCTCTCAACTGTCGCTGCAAAGCCTGTTTTTCCCCCCAGCTAGTTTCAAAGTTAAACGGCAACATTGTTCTCTATCTCTGAATGGTTGTATCCATGGCAACCAAGATGCACCTTTACTCGGTAACTTCTGAAGCTTGCTGCCTTAAAGAAGTACTGATGTATTTCAGCCTTAAAGGCACACTGCGTATTTCCCGAGGGAAAAACAACAGGATCATGCCAGTGCTGATAACGATCTAAAGACATTTGTAGTATCCAAGAGTGCTGGAAAATTACTGATGAAAATTTAAAACAGATGTACATCAAGGCAAACTCTAATGTTGTGGTTTGAGAGAAGAATTAGATGCCTCATTGGACAATTATAGCTGAAGGTGGATTTTGATAGGACAGTACGATCCTGTCAATGAAACATCCATGCCCACCTTGGAAAGAAGGGTATAAAGATCATTCCTTGTAAGAAATTATTTGATACTGCATTGTAATGTATTTGTGACTAATGGGTGTATTGCTAACAGGTGTATTGTATTGTTAACTGGTGTACCTACCAAACCTAGTAAGGACCTTAGCGTTTAATTTTGTCTTTGAGAGTTGTTTTACATAAGACATACAGCACAGAAACAGGCCATTCGGCCCAACCAGTCTATGCTGGCCTTAATGCTCCACTCGAGCTTCCTCCCATCTTTCCTTGTCTCAAACCTCCTTCCATTGTTCCTCATCTAAATCTATCATTATTCCCTTCTCTTCCTATTCTATTCCCTTCTCCCTCGTATGTTTGTCTAGTTTCCCCTTAAATGCATTTATACTATTCACTTCAACCACTCCCTGTGGTAGCGAGTTCCACATTCCCACCACTCGTTGGGTAAAGACGTTTCTTCTGAATTCCCGATTTGCTTTCTTGGTGACTATCTTATATTGATGGTCTCTAGTTCTGCTCTTCCCCACAAGTGGAAACATTCTCTCTGTATCCACTCTGTCAAAACCTTTCATAATTTTAAAGACCTCTATTAGGTCATCCCTCAGCCTTCTTTTTTCAAGAGAATAAGACCCAGCCTATCAATCTTTTCCTGATGTGTATACCCATGCATTTATGGTATCATCCTTATAAATCTTCTCTGCACCCTCTCTAGTGCCTCTGCATCCTTTCTATAATATGGCAACCAGAACTGCATGCAGTACTATAAATGTGGTCTAACCAAGGTTCGATACAGGTTTAGCATAACTTCCCTACTTTTCAATTCTATCCCCTCTAGAAATAAAGCCTACTTCTTGGTTTGCTTCTTTCATAGCCTTGCTAACCTATGGCACAACTTTTAGTGATTGGTGTATTTGTACTCTGAGATCCCTTTGCTCCTCTGCCCCACCTAGATTTGCATTTTACAAGTAATAAGTGACCTCCCTATTCTTCCTACCAAAATGTACTGCCTCACATTTATCTGTGTTGAACTTCATTTGCCAACTATTTGTCCATTCTGCAAGTTTATTAATGTCCTCCTGTAATTTGTTGCAGTCCTCCTCAATATTGACTATCTCCACCAATTTAGTGTTAGCCAGACATTTAGAAATTATGTTTTTGATTCCAAATTTACTTTGTTAATGTAAATTGTGAACAGCAGTGGTCCCAGCACTGATCATTGTGGAACACCACTTCCCATCTTCTGCCACGCTGAATAACTACCCTTTACTCCCACTCTCTGCTTTCTGTCTTGAAGCCAGCTAGCAATCCATTCTGCTACTTGTCCCCTGACTCCACATTCTCTGAACTTATTCATTAGTCTATTATTGGGAATCGTATCGAAGGCCTTTTGAAAATCCAGATAAATTATATCCACAGCATCATCATTGTCTAATCTATCTGTTACCTCCTCAAAAAAATCAATAAGATTGGTGAAGCAAGATTTTCCCTTTTGAAATCTATGCTGACTATTCATAATTATATTATCAATTCTAGATGTCCTTCTATTCTCTCCTTTAGTAGGGATTCCATTATTTTTCCTACCACTGATGTTAAGCTGACTGGTCCATAATTCCTTGGGAATGTTCTGTCCCCCTTCTTAAATATAGGAATTACATTAGCTAGCCACCAATCTTCTGGCACTGCACTTTTTTAAATGAATTATTAAATATTTGTAGAAGTGCCTCTGCTATCTCTTCCCTAGATTCTTTTAAAATACATACATGCAATTGATCCAGACCATAGATTTTATCCTCTTTGAGTTGATTAGTTTATTCAATGCTTCCCTTTTTTTTAAGTGTACTTATCTCATTACTCATCTCATCACTCAATGTCATATCTATCTGTTCTATCCCTTTGGTAAACACCGAGCTAAATAATTATTTAATATTTCTGCCATCCCTCCATTATTACTTGTGGTATTATTTCTCACAGTTCTTGTATCTGAACAGTAGTGTAACCTGCCAAGAGTAGAAGGTTGCATCTTGTATCAGTGAAAGACGCTATATAAATACAAGTCTTTCTTTTGAATTGTGCAGTTTCTAGCAAAGTTCGTGAATCCAAGGGATTGTCCTGTGAAATATTCATAATTTACATATCACCTCATTGTAACATCAGATTGCCTCAAAGTGCTTTGTATTAGGGTGAGGTAGTGGGCATGGTGTGGTTGAAAAAAAAACTTGAATTTATATAGCACTTTTCACGACCACCAGACGTCGCAAAGTTCTTTAGAGCCAATGAAGTACTTTTGAAGTGTAGTCATTGTTGCAATGTAGGTCATGCAGCAGCCAATTTGCACACAGCAAGCTCCCACAAATAGCAAGGTGGTAATGACCAGATAATCTGTCATTAGGGATGTTGATTGAAGGATAAATATTGGCCAGGGATAACTCCCCTGCTCTTCTTTGACCTTTTCATGCACCTGAGAGGGCAAACAGAGCCTTGGTTTAACATCTCATCCAAAAGACAGCACTCTTGCAGTACCAGTGTTGATTTTTATGCTCAAAAGCCCTGGAGTGGGACTTGAACCTAGAACCTTGCAACACAGAGACAATAGGCTAGCAACCAAGCAATAGCTGACAGATTTGATTTACAACCCTGTAGACCGGCACTAATAAACTGGAGAATGTGAGTTCAAATCTCTCCATGGAAGTTTGAGGATTTAAATTCACTTTCAAAACAGCTAATGTTATACCTATATTTAAGAAGGGAGATAGAACATGTCCATGGAACTATAAACCAGTCAGTTTAACATTGGTGGTAGGAAATATAATGGAATCCTTACCAAGGGAGGAAATAGAAAAATATCCAAAAATCAAAAATATAAGAATGAAGAGTTAGCATCGATTTCAAAAGGGAAAGTCTTGCTTGAACATAACAGCATACGAATTAGGAGCAGAAGTAGGCCGTTCGGCCCCTCTAGCCTGCTCTGCCGTTCATTAAGATCATGGCTGATCTGTTTGTGTCTCGAATGCCACACTCCCATCTACCCCCGATAATCTTTGATTCCCTTACCTAACAAGAATCTATCTACTTCCGCCTTAAAGTTATTCAATGACCCCGCCTCCACCTTCTGAGGCAGAGAATTCCAAAGTCACACAACCCTCAGAGAAAATATTTCTCATCTCTGTCCTAAAAGGGAGAACCCTAATTTTAAAACAGTGCCCCCTATTTCTGGACTCCCCCACAAGAGGAAACATCCTTTCCACATCCACCTTGTTAAGATCGTTCAGGACCTTATATACTTCAATCAAGTCTCCCCTCACTCTTCTAAACTTCAGTGAAAACAAGCCCAGTCTGTCCAACCTTTCCTCATAAGACAACACCTCATTCTAGGTGTGAATCTAGTAAACCTCCTCTGAACCACCTCCAATGCATTCAAATCCTTCCTTAAATAAGGAGACCAAAACTGCACACAGTATTCGAGATGCAGTCTCGCCAATGCTCCATATAACTGAAGCATAACATCCTTACTTTTATTTTCAATTCCTCTCATAGCAATCCATTAGCCTTCTTTATGACTTGCTGTTCCTGTTTACTAACATTCTGTGACTTATGTACTATAACAACACGATCCCTTTGCACCTTGGAGTTCCGCAGTTGTTCTCTATTTAAGTAATACTCTGCTTTTTTATTCTTCCTGCCAAAGTGAACAACTTCACATTTTCCCACATTTTACTCCATCTGGCAGATTTTTGCCCACTCACTCAACCTATCTATATCGGTCTGCAACCTCCATATGTCCTCTTCACAACATGCTTTCCTAACTATCTTTGTGTCATCTGCAAATTTAGCTTCCATGCCATCGCTCCCCTCATCTAAGTCATTGATATAAATTGTAAAAATTCATAAAGTAGCACCAGCAAAAAGAGCAGTTAGCCACTCCTTTAAGAGATATCCATTTTTCCAATAATGCAGGGTGAAGCTCAGGGTAATATGTATTGTGAGTGATCACCAGTTTTTCAAAAAATAAAGATAAAAAGGATCATTCCTCCCATATCAAGTTTGAAATCAACATTTTAAATGTTATAAAAATGACTTCCACTGCCTTCCCTGTACAGTCCTCTTGAACTGATGTACATGATTAGTGTATCTAGGTCCTAACTAAGATAATTACAAAAACAAACTTTCATCCAATTTGTTTTTTAAAACCTAGTTATTGGATCTCTCTTTTCCACTCAAGTTAAAAACTAAGAAACAGGTTGTTATCTTGGATGCTGAGTGTTATTCGCCTTCTAAATTACACTGAGCAACAGTTAAGCAGCATGTATATTGTATATTGTATTGTAGTCGTGAAAGCCGTGGGAGTCAGTTGCCAGCGTTCGCCAGAGCTGGCGGACAGCCATGAAGGCGGGGCTAAAGTGTGGCGAGTCGAAGAGACTTAGCAGTTGGCAGGAAAAAAGACAGAGGCGCAAGGGGAGAGCCAACTGTGTAACAGCCCCGACAAACAAATTTTTCTGCAGCATCTGTGGAAGAGTCTGTCACTCTAGAATTGGCCTTTATAGCCACTCCAGGCACTGCTCCACACACCACTGACCACCTCCAGGCGCTTACCCATTGTCTCTCGAGATAAGGAGGCCAAAGAAGAAGATATTGTATTACAATTGGGCAGCATCTCCATGCAAATACTGATTAACCTGTTCTTTTTTAGACACCGATCAGAATCTAATATGGCTGGATTACTGACTGATAATTTAGATGAGGAATTTTTGGATTTCGGCTTTTATTTTTGTTGATGCCGTTTCTTTAACTTTCTTTTATTTAACATGGAGTCCAATATATCACTACCTGACCACCCTCATTGAATTATTTGATGAGGTAACAGAGAGAATAGGCAAGGGTAATGCAGTCGATGCAATATATCTGGATTTCCTAAAAGCCTTTGATAAGATACCACATAATAAACTAATGAATAAGATCAGAGCATATGTAGTCAGGGACAAGTAACAAAGTGGATAGCTAACTGACTGCAAGACGGAAAGCAGAGAGAAAGGGTAAAGGGCATTTTTCAGAGTGGCAGAAGGTAGAAAGTGGGGTCCCCCAAAAATCAGTGGTAGGGTCAATATTGTTCACAATTTATATTTAGACTTTGGAATCAAAAATACAATTTCTAAATTTACAGATAACATCAGTGTGGGAGGAATATTCAAAGCTGTTCAGGACTGCAACATATTACAAAAAGATATTATTAGCTTGCAGAATGGGCATGTAATTGGCAAATGAATTTCAACATCGTTAAGTGTGGGGTAGAAGAATAAAGGGATCTAGGAGTTCTTCTTGTTCTTTGGCCTCCTTGTCTCGAGAGACAGTGAGTAGCACCTGTAGGTGGTCAGTGGTTTGTGAAGCAGCGCCTGGAGTGGCTATAAAGGCCAATTCTAGAGTGACAAACTCTTCCACAGGCGCAGCAGGTAAAATTGATTGTCGGGGCTGTTACACAGTTGGCTTTCCCCTTGTGCTTCTGTCTTTTTTCCTGCCAACTGCCCCGACTCTCTTCGATTCACCACTCTTTAGCCCCGCCTTTATGGCTGTCCGCCAGCTCTGGCGATCACTGGCAACTGACTCCCATGACTTGTGGTCAATGTCACAGGGCTTCATGTCATGTTTGCAGACGTCTTTAAAGTGGTGACATGGACGGCCGGTGGGTCTGATACCAGTGACGAGCTCGCTGTACAATGTGTCCTTGGGGATCCTGCCATCTTCCATGCGGCTCACATGGCCAAGCCATCTCAAGCGCCGCTGGCTCAGTAGGGTGTATAAGCTGGAGATGTTGGCCGCCCCGAGGACTTCTGCGTTGGAGATACGGTCCTGCCACCTGATGCCAAGGATTCTCCGGAGGCAGTGAAGATGGAACGAGTTGAGACGTCGCTCTTGGCTGACATACGTTGTCCGGGCCTCGCTGCCGTAGAGCAAGGTACTGAGGACACAGGCTTGAAACACTTGCACTTTTGTGTTCCATGTCAGTGCGCCATTTTCCCACACCCTCTTGGCCAGTCTGAATATAGCAGCAGATGCCTTTCCCATGCGCTTGTTGATTTCTGCATCGAGAGACAGGTTACTGGTGATAGTTGAGCCTAGGTAGTTGAACTCTTGAACCACTTCCAGAGCATGGTTGCCATTATTGATGGACGGAGCATTTCTGACGTCCTGTCCCATGATGTTAGCTTTCTTGAGACTGATGGTTAAGCCAAATTCGTTGCAGGCAGCCGCAATCCTGTCGATGAGTCTCTGCAGACACTCTTCTGTGTTGGATGTTGATGCAGCATCGCCAGCAAAGAGGAGTTCCCTTCCGTACTTTGGTCTTCGCTCTATGACGGGCAAGGTTGAACAACCTGCCATCTGATCTTGTGTGGAGGAAAATTCCTTCTTCTGAAGACTTGAACGCAGGTGAGAGTAGCAGTGAGAAGAAGATCCCAAGCAGTGTAGGTGCGAGAACACAGCCGTGTTTCACACCACTCGGGATAGGAAAGGGGTCTGATGAGGCACCGCTATGCTGAATTGTGCCTTTCATATTGTCATGGAATGAGGTGATGATACTTAGTAGCTTTGGTGGACATCCGATCTTTGATAGTAGTCAGAAGAGACCACGTCTGCTGATGAGGTCAAAGGCTTTGGTGAGATCTAAAAGCAACGTAGAGGGGCATCTGTTGTTTGCGGCATTTCTCCTGTAGCTGGCAAAGGGAGAACTGTATGTCAATGGTGATCTCTCTGCCATTGATCCACCATCGATCTAGGAGTACAAGTACACAAATCGCTAAAAGTAACGACGCAGGTTACTACCATAAAAACAAGTAATAGAGTTTACTTCTAGAGGGATAGAATTGAAAAGTAGGTAAGTTATGTTAAATGCAATCTAACCATGGTTAGACCACGTTTGGGGTACTAAGTATAGTTCTTGTTGCCGTATTATATAAAAAATATGGAGGTACTGAAGATGGTGCTAAAAAGATTTCTACGGATGGTACCAGAATTGTGAGGTTATACTTTTCAGGAAAGGATGAACAAGCTGGGCCTCTTTTCTCTTGAAAAGACTGAGGGGTGACCTAATAGAGGTCTTTGAAATTATAAAAAGTTATGGTAACGTAAACACAGAGAGAATATTTCCACTTGTGGAGAAGAGCAAAACTAGAGGCCATCAATATCAGATAGTCACCAAGAAATCCAATCTGGAATTCAGAAGCAACTTCTTTACCCAGAGAATGGTGAGAATGTGGAACTCGCTACCACAGGGAGTGGTTGAAGCAAATCGTATAGATGCATTTATGGGGAAACTAGATAAGCATATGAGGGAGAAGGAAAGAGGGTTATGCTGATAGAGTTAGATGAGGAAGGATGGAAGAAGGCTCAAGAGGAGCATAAATGCTGGCGTGGACTAGATGGGCCGAATGGCCGGTTTCTGTGCTATATATCCTATCTAATTCTATGTAAAAAAAAACCTAGAAATAAAAGTTGTTCACTAATGTCCTTTAGGAAAGGAAAACTACCATCTTGGCCTGTATGTGAACCAGTCACACACCAATGGAGTTGACTGTTAACTAGTCTCAGAAGTGTCCTAGCAAGCTACTCTCAGTTATATCAAACCACGACCAGTGGTTCATTCAGAAATTCAATCACAATCATGCCAGGTCATCTAGGTGAGCGTGTACACTCACTCTGAAACTAAGCTCCAGATCATTGTTAACTCCTTCTCCAAAGCATATGAGAAAATGGGTCTTTCACTAAACACTTGGAAAACGAAGGTCCTTTTCCAACTTGCTCCCACAGCACAACACCTCCCCCTATCAATGAAGATCAATGGTGAGATCCTGGAAAATGTGGACCACTTTCCATATCTTGGGAGCCTCCTCTTGGCAAAGACAGACATAGATGATGAGGTTCATCGTCACCTCCAATGTGCCAGCTCAGCCTTCGGCCAACTGAGAAATAGAGTTTTTGAGGATCAGGATCTCAAACCCAAGATTAAGATCATGGTTTACCGGGCAGCAGTGACCCCTGCGCTCCTATATACTTGGACAACCTACAGCAGTCACCTCAAAGCACTGGAGAAGTACCACCAGAGATGCCTGTGCAAGATCCTCCAAATCCAATGGAATGAATGGCAGTCCAACAGCAACGTCCTCTCCCAAGCCAACCTGCCTAGCATCGGGGCACTAATCACCCAAAACCAGCTCTGCTGGGCGGGACATGCTGTTCACATGCCTGACACCATACTCCTGAAGCAGCTGTTCTACTCAGAACTTGGTCGCAGCAGGAGACTCCCAGGAGGGTAGTGGAAACACTTTAGAGATGTCCTCAAGGTATCTCTGAAAAGATCAAACATTCCCATCGACTTGTGGAACTCCCTGGCTCGTGCCCATCCTAAATGGAGAAAGCTCATTTGGGAAGGCATCGAGCACCTCAAGGGACTTCATTGGGAACACGCAGAGGCGAAGTTGAGGCATTGGAGGGAGGGCACAAACCTCCAAACTACTCATCTACCTGACCGTTCAACCACCACCTGCTCCTCATGTGGCAGAGTCTGCAGATCACACATTGGACTTACCAGCCATCTCAGAACCCATCGGACCGGAGTGGAAGCAAGTCATCCTTGATCCCGAGGGACTGCCTAAGAAGGAAGGAGAAGTCACCTAGGGATGGGCAATAAATGCTGGCCTTGCCAGCGATGCCCACATCCCGAGAATGAATTTTTAAAAATATTGGCCAGGACACTGATCAAACTCCTTTGTCACTCTTTGAATGTTGTCATGGGATACACATCATTCACCCAAACTTGGCGTAGGAGGACCTCAGTGAGAATCTCATTGGAATTGCTATTCCCACATCTACAATTTAATCTGTTCTGTTAAAATATTTTCTAACAATTTCCGTTGAGAGCTGATTCTAAGGCAATGCATTACTGGCGACAGCTTATGTTTTGACTTCATTCCAATTGTTCTACCCCCAATTTGCTGCATGACTAAATCTTTACAGGAAAGCAGAAGAGCATTGTGTCTTGTCACAGGGCTGTTGAAATCCTTTACTATTTAGTGTCAGTTGTATCAGAATGAAGAAAGGATTGCATTTATACAGCGCTTTTCATGACCTCAGTGTTCTATTCCAAAAATCCAGGTGGTGAAGGATAGAACTGGAGCCAATCTTTACGTACTTATATAAGCTTTATTTACAGAGTTACAGATTAGAAACATGCTCCTACTATCTTAGTGCCCACAGTTTCAGGCTGTTCCAATTTATAGGAGGACAAGTGAATCCCCAGTTAATGCCCACCACCTGCATACAATTAAACATTATTATTATTAACACTCAGGACATCCCAAAGTGATTTAAAGCCAATTAAGTTCTTCCAAACGTGGCCTTGTTGTTATGCAGGAAACTCAGGAGCCAATTTGTGCACAGAAAGCCTCCACAAATCTTTTCTTTTTTTTCTTTTTGGGCCTCCTTATCTCGAGAGACAATGGATACGCGCCTGGAGGTGGTCAGTGGTTTGTGAAGCAGCGCCTGGAGTGGCTATAAAGGCCAATTCTGGAGTGACAGGCTCTTCCACAGGTGCTGCAGAGAAATTTGTTTGTTGGGGCTGTTGCACAGTTGGCTCTCCCCTTGCGCCTCTGTCTTTTTTCCTGCCAACTACTAAGTCTCTTCGACTCGCCACAATTTAGCCCTGTCTTTATGGCTGCCCGCCAGCTCTGGCGAATGCTGGCAACTGACTCCCACGACTTGTGATCAATGTCACACGATTTCATGTCGCGTTTGCAGACGTCTTTATAACGGAGACATGGACGGCCGGTGGGTCTGATACCAGTGGCGAGCTCGCTGTACAATGTGTCTTTGGGGATCCTGCCATCTTCCATGCGGCTCACATGGCCAAGCCATCTCAAGCGCCGCTGACTCAGTAGTGTGTATAAGCTGGGGATGTTGGCCGCTTCAAGGACTTCTGTGTTGGAGATATAGTCCTGCCACCTGATGCCAAGTATTCTCCGAAGGCAGCGAAGATGGAATGAATTGAGACGTCGCTCTTGGCTGGCATACGTTGTCCAGGCCTCGCTGCCGTAGAGCAAGGTACTGAGGACACAGGCCTGATACACTCGGACTTTTGTGTTCCGTGTCAGTGCGCCATTTTCCCACACTCTCTTGGCCAGTCTGAACATAGCAGTGGAAGCCTTACCCATGCGCTTGTTGATTTCTGCATCTAGAGACAGGTTACTGGTGATAGTTGAGCCTAGGTAGGTGAACTCTTGAACCACTTCCAGAGCGTGGTCGCCAATATTGATGGATGGAGCATTTCTGACATCCTGCCCCATGATGTTCGTTTTCTTGAGGCTGATGGTTAGGCCAAATTCATTGCAGGCAGACGCAAACCTGTCGATGAGACTCTGCAGGCATTCTTCAGTGTGAGATGTTAAAGCAGCATCGTCAGCAAAGAGGAGTTCTCTGATGAGGACTTTCCGTACTTTGGACTTCGCTCTTAGACGGGCAAGGTTGAACAACCTGCCCCCTGATCTTGTGTGGAGGAAAATTCCTTCTTCAGAGGATTTGAACGCATGTGAAAGCAGCAGGGAGAAGAAAATCCCAAAAAGTGTGGGTGCGAGAACACAGCCCTGTTTCACACCACTCAGGATAGGAAAGGGCTCTGATGAGGAGCCACCATGTTGAATTGTGCCTTTCATATTGTCATGGAATGAGGTGATGATACTTACTAGCTTTGGTGGACATCCGATCTTTTCTAGTAGTCTGAAGAGACCACGTCTGCTGACGAGGTCAAAGGCTTTGGTGAGATCAATGAAAGCAATGTAGAGGGGCATCTGTTGTTCACGGCATTTCTCCTGTATCTGACGAAGGGAGAACAGCATGTCAATAGTCGATCTCTCTGCACGAAAGCCACACTGTGCCTCAGGGTAGACGCGCTCGGCCAGCTTCTGGAGCCTGTTCAGAGCGACTCGAGCAAAGACTTTCCCCACTATGCTGAGCAGGGAGATTCCACGGTAGTTGTTGCAGTCACCGCGGTCACCTTTGTTTTTATAGAGGGTGATGATGTTGGCATCGCGCATGTCCTGGGGTACTGCTCCCTCGTCCCAGCACAGGCATAGCAGTTCATGTAGTGCTGAGAGTATAGCAGGCTTGGCACTCTTGATTATTTCAGGGGTAATGCTGTCCTTCCCAGGGGCTTTTCCGCTGGCTAGGGAATCAATGGCATCACTGAGTTCCGATTTGGTTGGCTGTATGTCCAGCTCATCCATGACTGGTAGAGGCTGGGCTGCATTGAGGGCAGTCTCAGTGACAGCATTCTCCCTGGAGTACAGTTCTAGGTAGTGCTCAACCCAGCGGTCCATCTGTTTGCGTTGGTCAGTGATTATGTCCCCCGATTTAGATTTGAGGGGGGTGATCTTCTTGATGGTTTGCCCAAGAGCTCTCTTCATGCCATCATACATTCCTCTGATGTTTCCGGTGTCTGAGGCCAGCTGAATATGACTGCATAGGTGTTGCCAGTAGTCGTTTGCGCAACGCCTAGCTGTTCTTTGTGCAGTACTTCTGGCTGCTTTAAGTGCTGCGGATGTTAAATCGCTGGGGGCTTTCTTGTAGTTCAAAAGTGCAATGCGCTTAGCGGCTATGACAGGTTCCAGCTCTTCATTATGAGATTGAAACCAGTCTGCATTTCTCTTCGCACTTTTGCCGTAGGTGGTCAAAGCTGACTCATAGATGGCGTCTCTGATGTGGGCCCACTTGGTCTCAGCATCCCCTGTGGGAGTGTTTTGAAGGGCTGTTACAAGTGAATTTAGAAATTTTTGTAACAGCTGTGGGTGAGAAATTCTGCTCGTGTTGATGCGCGGGTGGCCCTTCTGCTTGGAATGATGCAACTTCTTTGGTCTGAGTCTAACCTTGCTGCACACCAGGGAGTGGTCGGTGTCGCAGTCCGCACTGTGGAAGCTGCGTGTGATTTGAACACTGTTTAAGGCGGCTCGCCTTGTGACAATGAGGTCTAGCTGGTGCCAACGACGTGATCTTGGGTGCCTCCATGAAACCTGGTGACAGGGTTTAGTGTGAAAGAACGAGTTGGTGATGCAGAGGTTATGATAGGTACACAACTCAAGCAGTCTCTGCCCGTTCTCATTCATCCTTCCAACGCCATAGCGCCCAAGGCAGGAGGGCCATGAGTCATGGTCGGCCCCAACCCTGGCATTAAAGTCCCCCAGCAGGAATAGGTGTTCGGTGTTGGGGATGCTGCTAATGATGTTATGGAGTTGTTCATAGAACTGGTCTTTAGCTTCAGGTGCGGAACAGAGTGTTGGAGCATAGATGCTGAGTAGGTGTACTGGACCAGAGGTGGTGAGCAGTCGGATGGACAGTATGCGTTCCGAGCCATTTGAGGGAGGCTCTATCATGCTGAGCAAGGAGTTTCTGATGGCGAAGCCCACTCCATGCTGTCTTGGTTCTTCAGGATCCCTGCCCTGCCAGAAGAAGGTGTAGTCTTGCTCTGCTAGAGAGCCACTCGCGGGGAGGCGAGTCTCCTGAAGTGCTGCAATGTCCACATTGAGTCTACTGAGCTCGTTGTTAATGATGGCGGTCTTCCGAGAATCGTTGATTTGTGTAAGGTCTTCCGACAGGCCAGGACACATAGTTCTGACGTTCCAGCTTGCAAAGCGAAGGGCTGGTACCTTCTTTCCTTTTTTCATGTTGTTTGGTGCGGTGTATCAGTCCACCTTTCGGGCAATGACCCTGAGCTCCAAGCACCCATTGAAGCAGGCAGACTGTGGCGGGACAGAACCTTATTGACCGGGGGCTGCCCGGTTTGAGGCGGGCGGTAGCTGTCCAGTGAGGTGCAATGACCTCTCCCACCGACAAAGGCAACCCGTGGTGCCCAGTTTCTACGCCAATTTATCTGGACTTATAACCCGTAACTGCTGCCTTCCGTGTTGTTTCAGTCGCTGTGAGGCAACTATGGAGTGACCTCTCCATGGCGCATGCCTGGGCAAATTTATGGAGGTTGAGAGTTGCCCAGTCGTCAAAACCCCCCTCTCGGCCTTTCTGGTGGGGTCCAAAGGAGTGCAGGACACGACGTTTGGCACCAGTATGGCTGCAGGAACTGCCGGAAACATGCCAAAGGTGACACATGACCGCCTACGGGGTTCCGCTCCGGATTTTCTGTTAGGGTTTACTCCCTTAGCCTTGGTCTCTCCCGAGACGCCCACAAGGCAGTGGGGTTGTTGGGGCCCCTACACAGGTGTAGGATGGTGCCGGTGGGAGGAGGGGATGCAAGGGGGAGGGGTAGAGGGAGGGGGTGGGGGGGGGTGCAGGGGAAGGGGGTGCGGGGTGAAGATGGTGCGGGGGGGTGGCGGGCTGGGACGGGGTTGTGAGGGGGTGAGCTGAGAGGGTGGAGCAGGGAAGGGGACGGGGGTGGGGGGGGGTGGAAGGGGGGTAAAGGGGGGGGAGGGGGGGTGGAATCTGGTGCAGGTAATAAGCCATTTCCTCAGTGCCCACCATCGACGTCCGGAAAGCTCATCCACGTCCTTCGGGAGGTGAAGCATCATTTGGCAGACTTAGAGGTGATTACATTTGCTAAGGGTTTTTTTTTGCAGTGGTTTAAATAAAGGCATGCAGCATTGCCGACAGTGCGCTGCAGATGCTCTCCGAGCCATCTCCCGCGGGCGCTTTGAAGTTGCGGCCGGGGGGGCCGTTCGTGGATGTTTTGGGTGTTCGGGGCACCTTTTCACAGGACTTCTCTCGGGTCCCGCAGCTCCTTCTTCACCTCAATGGACTTACCGCATGCCGTGGCTGCAGACACTCTGGACTGTGAAGACAGCAGGATCGGAGATTGAAGTATCGGCAGCTGTTCTCGTCAGTTTCATCCGGATCAATTTCATTGAGAAAACAAAGAGCAGGTGTGGCTGGGGGAGGGCAGTGGGCCCAGGTAACATACACTAAACTAACTGTTAACTTTTAGATAGGGCTAAAATGAACTGATTTAAAGAGCCAGGGGAATTTAAACAGTTTAAGAGGGCAGATTGGGGGAGAAAACGTTAGAGATGGGAGCAGATGGCCATGGATAGAGTTGAACAGCAAGGGAGCTTCCAGCCCAGGAGCCATTTTGAAAGCATCTCCACAAATAGCAATGTGATAATAACCTCTTTTAGTGGTGCTGTTTGAGGGATCTATACCGGGAGAATTTTCTGGCCCTTCTTTGAAATAGTGCCATGGGATTTTTACATGCAACTCAGAGGGCAGAAGGGGCCTTGGATTAACACCTCATCTGAAGGACAGCACCTCCAACAATGCAGACTCACACAGTACTGCACTGGAATGCCAGCCTACATTTTTGTGCTCAAGTCTCTTGAGTGGGACATGAACCCACAATCTTCTGAAATAGATAAACAAAAGACTTGCATTTATGTAGTGTCTTTCATGACCTCAGGACATCCCAAAGTGCTCTACAGCCAATGGAGCACGTTTTTTTACGGAAGTGTAGTCACTGCTTTAATATAGGAAACACAGCAGCCAATTTTCACACAGCAAGCTCCCACAAACAGCAATGTGATAATGAGCAGATAGTCTTTTTTTTTGAGAAGTTGATTGAGGGATACTGGCCAGGACACCAAGGTAACTTGCTTGCTCTTCTTCGAAATAGTGCCATGGGATATTTTACATTCACCTGAGAAGGCAGACAGGGCTGCTGACAGTGCAGCACTCCTTCTGTACTGCATTGGCATACCAACCTTGATTTTTGTGTTCAAGTCCTGGAGTGGGACTTGAACTGGAGAGGGCTGCCAACTGAGCCACAGTGTTAGCAACTAAACTTAGTTTAAAATTGTTTAAAATTCGTTACCATCTAGTCACGGTTAAATTGAATCCAGGAACTCCTCTTACAGATTGCAGTAAGTAGCTTCTAGGAAGACAGTATTTATACTAACATCACTAATTAACTTCACTACAAACCTGTCCAGTTCAACAAGATACGTAGAAGTATAACATTTTGCATGTTAGTCACAAATACAATCAGCACGAAGCTTGTAATATCGCATAAGGGAGAATAGCTGATGAATATGAAAAGGCTGATAATGCTTAAAGCTGTTAGAAATTAAGCTTTGGTTGGCAGACCATAAGGTCTCTCTTCTGTACCCTCAGCAGTGCTTTCTTAACCAAATGTGCTGGAGCTAAACAGGCAGCAGCTCCATTCAATTTTCATAGTTGAAGGTTGCATGTTCAAGCCCCGCTCGGGAATCTGGGTCTTGTAGTCTAGCTCAACATTCAAGCCAAGGTGTGCTGCATTGCTGAAAGTGTTACCCTTCAGATTAGATGCTGAAATGCATCTAGCTTTTTGAAAATAGTTTAAACTATGCAAGAAAAAGAATAGACTGGATGTTAGGCAGTTCTTCTATACCAAGAAAATTGTGAGCCTCTGGGATGCTTTGTCTTCTGTTATGGCGATGCTGGCTCTCTACAGGTCTTCAACGGGGAGCTGGATTAGTTCTTCATTAGGGCTGAGCTTGCATCATATGGAAGGTAAGTGGCTTTACCAATAAAAGGTGGCCCATGGGATCTCCCGAACTGGTTTTGATTGCCTGAGGGGTTGGAGAGGAATTTTCCAGAGTATATTTTCCCTTATCGGCCCTGAGTTTTAGTCACAGAATCATAGAATAGTTACAGCAAGTAAGGAGGCCGTTCAGTCCATCGTGTCCATGCTGGCCCTCTGCAAGAGCAACTCGCCTAGTCCCACTCCTCCTCCTTTTCCCTGTAGCCTTTCAATTTTTTTTCCTTCAGATAATTATCCAATTCCCTTTTGAAAAGCCAAGATTGAATCTGCCTCCAGCACACTCTCAGGCAGCGTATTCCAGATCCTAACCACTCATTGCGTAAAAAAGTTTTTCCTCATGTCGCTATTGGTTTCTTTTGTCATTCATCTTAAACTTGTGCCCTTTGGATCTCGATCTTTCTGCCAATGAGAACAGTTTCTCCCTATCTACTCTGTCCAGATCCCTCATGATTTTGAACACCTCTATCAAATCTCCTCTTAATCTTCCAAGGAGAACAGCCCTAGCTTCTCCATTTATATGTAACTGAAGTTCCTCATCCCTGGAACCATTCTCCTGAATTTTTCTGCACTCTCTATAGTGCCTGCACATCCTTCCTAATACGCCAATTGAGGCAGAACCAGTGTTTTATACAGGTTTATCAGATCCTCCATGCTTTTGTACTCTATGCCCATATTTATAAAACCCAAGCTCCCATATGCTTTATCAATTGCTTTCTCAATCTGCCCTGCCACCTTCAACAATTTGTGTACCCCCAGGTCTCTGTTCCTGCACCCCTTTAGAATTTTACCCTTTATTTTATATTGCCTCTGCTCGTTCTTCCTACCAAAACGAATCACTTCACAATCACTATCTCTTTATATGACTCATGTCAAACTTTTGTCTGACAACACTTCTGTGAAGTGGCTTGGGATGACTCTGTTCTGTCACATAGCCTGCACATTTTTCCTTTTCAAGTAGATAGTGAGTTCCTATTAATGATTCTGCTTGCACCACCTTTTCAGGCAATGCATTAGAAAAGTGGAACAAAGTCAAAAATGTAAAAAAAACCATAAAATATTGTGATAATTCATCTCATTTTTATGTTCTTGTGCGCACAAATGGCTGACACAATTGCCTACATTAATTATTACACTTTCTGGTAGATCACTGTAAGGGAAGTGCTTTGAGAGATTTGATACAGTGCAGTACAAATGTCATAGAATCATAGAATCCTTTAAGGCAAAGAAGGACACCACTTGGCCCATTAAGTCCATGCTGGCTCTCCATGGAGCTACGCAGTCAATCCCACTCCCCAGCTCGATCCCCATAGCCCTGCAAGTCTATTTCTCTCAGGTGGCCATCCAACTTCTTCTTGAAGTCATTGATCGTCTCCGCTTCAACCATTCTTGTGGGCAGGGAGTTCCAGGTCATTACCTCCCGCTGTGTAAAAAAGTGCTTCCTCATATTCCCCCTGCATCTTTTGCCCAAAACATTCAATCTGTGTCCCCTAGTTCTTGTATTATTTGTTAATGGGAACAGGTTTTCCTTGTCTAACCTTATCTGAGCCTTTCATAATCTTGTACACTTCTATTAAATTTCCCCTCAGAGGAGAACAAACCCAGCTTTTCCAACCTAACCTTGTAACTAAAATCCTCCATCTCTGGAACCATTCTGGTAAATCTCCTCTGCACCCTCCCAGTGTGGTGACCAGAACTGGATGCGAACTATAGTTGGGCTGTAACCAGATCTTTATCATAGCTTTTGTACTCATTGCCTCTATTTATGAAGCTCAAATTCCCATATGCTTTACAAACCACCCTCTCAATTTGTCCTGCCATCTTCAAAGATCATGCACATGCACCCCCAGGTCCCTCTGTTCCTGTACACTCTTTAGAACTGTGGCATTAGGTCTACATTGCCTCCCCCTATTCCTTCTGCCAAAATTAATCACCTCACACTTGTCAGTATTAAATTCCATCTGCCACCTCTCTGCCTATTCTTCTAGCCTATCTATGTCATGTTGCAGGCGATTCATATCATCATCACTGTTTGCCGTACTTCCAAGTTGGGTGTCGTCAGCAAATTTTGAGATTCTACTCTGTATTCCAAGATCTAAGTCATTTATATATAGCAAAAAAAACAGTGGTCCCAGCACTGACACTTGGAGAACACCATTCTCTACCATCCTCCAGTCTGAAAAACAACCATTTATCACAACTCACTGTTTTCTGTCCTTAAGCCAATTTTTTATCCAATTGGACACTGACCCTCCTATTCCATGAGCCTCAATTTTATTAACCAGCCTTTTATGTGGTACCTTATCAAATGCTTTCTTAAAATCCATATAAACAACATCCATCACATTCCCTTCATCAATCTTCTCTGTTACTTCATCAAAAAATTCAATTAGATTAAAGTATGATCTGCCTTCTACAAATCCATGCTGGCTATCCTTAATTAACTCAAATCTCTTTAAGTGACCATTGGTGTTTTCCCTGATTGTTGTTTCTAAAACCTTACCCACCACTGATGTTAAACTAACTGGTCTGTAGTTGCTAGAACTGTCCTTACACCCTTTCTTGAATAAGGGTGTCATGTTTGCCACTCTCCAATCGTGTGGTACCTCCCCTATATCCAGGGAAGATTGGAAGATCTTCTGCTATCTCCATCCCTACTTCCTTTAGTTCCCAGGTGACTTATCTACCCTAAGCATTGCTAGGCTTTTTAGTACCTCCACTCTCTCAATTTTTATCCTATCCATTGCCTCTACTCTCTCTGCTTCTGCTGATATTTTGTCAGCCCCCATTTCCTTAGTGAACACTGATACAAAGTACTCATTAAGTATATTAGCCTTGCCCTGCGCCTCTAAGCATATATTACTCTCTCTGTCCCTAATAGGCCCCACTCCTCCTCTTACTACTCGCCAGTAGAAGATCTTCGGGTTCCCTTTTACGATGACTGCCATTCAATTTTTATATTCTCTCTTTGCCAGTGTTATTTTCCTCTTCACCTCCCTTCTCAACTTATTGTATATGGCCTGGTTCTCACTTGAATAGCTCATCTGACATGCATCATACACCCTCTTTTTTTGTTTGATCATCATCGCTACCTCCCTCGTCAACCAAGGAGCACTGTTCTTGTTTCCTCAACCTTTCACCCTTGTTGGAATGTTCCTAGCCTGTACCTGAAGCATTTCTTCCTTAAAGATAACCCATTGTTCCATTACAATTTTTCCTGTTAGTCTTTTGGTTCCATTCTACCCTTCTCATTGCATTGAAATTAGCTGTCTTCCAATCTAGACATTCTACCTTATTTTGTTCCTTGATTTTCTGCATTACTAGTCGAAACCTTATGACACGGTGATCACTCTTACCCAAGTGCTCCCCCACAGACACTTGGTCCACTTGGCTCACCTCATTTCCCACCACCAGATCAGTCAATGCCTCTTTTCTAGTTGGGATAAGAACGTACTGATCAAGGAAGTTCTCCTGAACACATTTCTGAAATTCCTTCCCCTCCTTTCCCTTTACTCTTACATTATCCCAATGGATATTTGGGTAATTAAAGACCCCAATAACAGCACTCTATAGTTCTTGCACATCTCTCTGATTTCCCTGCTGATTTGCTCCTCTATCTCTCTCTCACTATTTGGAGGCCTATTGAATACCCCTAGTAGTGTGATCATACCCTTTTTACTCCTCAACCCTAACCAAAGGGTTTCTGTCCTTGCCAGTTCAGGGACATCCCCCTTCCCAGCACTGCAATATCTTCCCTAATCAGGACTGCCACCCCATCTCCCATATTTCCTTCTCTATCTTTTCTGAAACCCTTTATATCCTTGTATATTAAGCATCCAGTCATCATTTTAAAGCCACGTTTCCGTTATTGCCACTACATCATATTCCCATACAGCTATTTGTACTTGTAGCTCACCAATCTTATTCACCACTTTGTACATTTATACACATGCATTGTAATCCTGTCTTTGCATTCCTCCTAGTCCTTCTCAGTCCACTCCCATATAATATGGAACTACTCCCTTTTTTAGTACTGTCCAACCCCTTTCACTCTGACTCCACCTTGCTATTTCTTACTCCAGTGCTATCTGTCTCTTCCAATTCTCTGTGCACCCTGATATTCCTCTCTTGTATTATCTCCTGGTTCCCACACCCCTGCCAAGTTAGTTTAAACCCTCAATAGCACTAGCAAATCACCCTGCAAGGAAATTTGTCCCAACTCTGTTCAGGTGCAAACTCTCCGGCCTGTACAAGTTCCAACTTCTCCAGAACTGGTCACAGTGCCCCAGGAATCTAAAGCTCTCCCTCCTGCACCATCTTTCCAGCCATGCATTCATCTGAACTATCCTCCTATTTCGACACTCACTTGCGCATGGTACTAGAAGTAATCTGGAGATTGCTACTTTTGAAGTCCTGCTTGTTAATTTCTTACCTAGCTCACCAAACTCTTTCTGCAGGACCACATCCCTCTTTCTACCTATGTCATTGGTACCGATGTGGACCATGACTGCTGGCTCTTCACCTTCCCCCCTCAGGGTGCTCTGCAGCCTTTCAGTAATATACCTTGACCCCGGCACCAGGGAGGCAACACGCCATCCTGGATTCATGTCTGTGGCCACAGAAATGCCTGCCTGTTCTCTTGACTATTGAATCTCCTATCACTGTTGTTCTTCCAGTCTTCCTTATGCCCCAGTACAGCTGAGCCACTGTGGTGCCATGGCCTTGGTTCTGGCTGCACACCCCAGATGAACCATCACTTTCCTCAGCATTCAGAACTGAATACTGGTTGGAGATTGAGGTGCACTCAGGGGTCTCTTGCACTACCTGCCTGTTTCTTCTTGACTGCCTGGTGGTCACCCATTCCCTCTCTTCCTGCATACTCTTAAGCTATGGGGTGACCACATCTATAAATGTGCTATCCACAGAACTTTCAACTTCATGGATGCACCGCAGTGACGCCAGCTGCTGCTCAATTTCCAAAACTTGGAGCTCAAGCTGCTACAACTGATACATATGATTACCCAGGACACAAGAAGCGTCCTGGAGTTCCCAGATAGCACAGGATGTGCACTCCAGAGGTTGGAGCAGCCTTGCCATTCCTCTATCTATGAGATAATGTTGTACCTCTGTTTAAAAAGGGAGTGAGGGATAGACCGAATAATTATAGGTCAGTCAGTCAGTCTAACCTCAGTAGCGGGCAAATTCTTGGAATCAATTCTGAGGGACAGGATAAACTGTCACTTAGAAGGGCACAGATTAATTAAGGATAGTCAGCAAAGTTTCGTTAAGGGAGTATCTTGTCTGATTAACTTGATTGAAATTTTTGAAGAAGTAACAAGGAATATTGATGAGGGTAGTGCAGCTGATGTGGTCTACATGGATTTAAACAAGGCTTTTGACAAATTACCACATGGCAGACTGATTAAAAAGATAAAAGCCCATAGGGTCCAGGGAAATTTAGCAAGGTGGATACAAAATTGGCTCAGTGGCAGGAAACAAAAGATAATTGTTTACAGGCTTTCGCGACTGGAGAGCTGTTTCCAGTAGCGTTCTGCAGGGCTCAGTACTGGGTCCCCTGTTTTTTGTGGTATATATTAATGATTTGGACATAAATGTAGGGGGAATGATCAAGAAGTTTGGAGATGACACAAAGATTGGCCATGTGGCTGATAGTGAGGAGGATAGCTGTAGGCTGCAGAAAGATATTGATGGTCTGGTCAGATGGGCAGAAAAATGGCAAATGGAATTCAACCCAGAGAAGTGTGAGGTGATGTATTTGGGGATCAAACAAGGCAAAGGAATACACAATTAATGGGAAAATACTGAGAAGTGTAGAGGAAGTGAGAGACCTTGGAGTGAATGTCCACAGATCCCTGAAGGTAGCAGGACAGGTCAATAAAGTGGTTAAGAAGACATATGGAATCCTTTCCTTTATCAGCCAAGGTATAGAATATAAGAGCAGGGAGGTTGTGCTGGAACTGTATAAATGTATAAATCATTGGTTAGGCCACAACTTGAGTACTGTGTGCAGTTCTGGTCACCTCATTACAGAAAGGATGTAATTGCAGTCGAGAGGGTACAGAAGAGATTTATGAGGATGTTGCCAGGACTGGAAAAATGCAGCTATGAGGAAAGATTGGATAGGCTGGGGTTGTTCTCCTTGGAACAGAGAAAGCTGAGGGGAGATCTGATTGAAATGTACAAAATTGTGAGGGGCTTGGATAGAGTGGATGTGAAGGGTCTATTTACCTTAGCAAAGAGGTCAGTGACTGAAGAGCATAGGTTTAAAGTGATTGGTCGAAAGATTAGAGGGGAGATGAGGAAAGTTTTTTTCATTCAGAGGGTGGTAAGAGTCTGGAACTCACTGTCTGAAAGGATAGTAGAGGCAGAAATCCTCAACTCATTTAAATGGGGTCTGGATATGCACCTCAAGAGCCATTACCTGCAGAGCTATGGACCAACTGCTGGAAGGTGGGATTAGGCTGGGTGGCTCATTTTTCGGTGGGTGCAGACATGATGGGCCAGTGGCCTCTTCTTGTGCCTTAAACTTTCTATGATTCTATGATTCTATGATAAACCTTGGTACTACAACTAAACCCTGCTAATAATAAACATTGCTACTACTAATACTAATAATGCTACCAATAGTAATAAACCTACCTGGGCTCAACCATCACCAGCAACCTATCTCTCGATGCAGAAATCAACAAGCACATGGGAAAGACGTCCGCTGCTATGTCCAGACTGGCCAAGAGAGTGTGGGAAAATGCCTCACTGACACGGAACACAAAATTCCGTGTGTTTCAAACCTGTGTCCTCAATACCTTGCTCTATGGTAGCGAGGCCTGGACAACGTATGTCAGCCAAGAGCGACGTCTCAACGCATTCCATCTTCATTGCCTCCGGAGAATCCTTGGCATCAGGTGGCAGGACCATATTTCCAACGCAGAAGTCCTCGAGGCAGCCAACATCCCCAGCATGTATGCCCTACTGAGCCAGCGGCGCTTGAGATGGCTTGGCCATGTGAGCTGCATGGAAGATGGCAGGATCCCCAAGGATGTATTGTACAGCGAGCTAGTCACTGGTATCCGACCCACCGGCCGTCCATGTCTTCGCTTTAAAGACGTTTGCAAATGCACCATGAAGTCTTGCGACATTGATCACAAGTCGTGGGAGTCAGTTGCCAGTGATCGCCAGAGCTGGCGGACAGCCATAAAGGCAGTGCTGAAGAGGGGCGAGTCGAAGAGACTTAGCAGTTGGCAGGAAAAAAGACAGAAGCGCAAGGAGAGAGCCAACTGTGTAACAGCCCCGACAACCAACTTTACCTGCAGCACCTGTGGAAGAGTCTGTCACTCTAGAATTGGCCTTTATAGACACTCCAGGCGCTGCTTCACAAACCACTGACCACCTCCAGGCGCTTACCCATTGTCTCTCGAGTCAAGGAGGCCAACAGGAAGGACTAATAAACCTTACCAATAGCAATAATAGCCTTACTACTGCTAACAATAAACCTTACCAATACTAATCTACCTTACCACTATTAATACACTCTACCAATACTAAAATGTTATCAATAGTAATAAATGTAAGATTTTTAAAAAAAGTTTTTTTAATCCTCTGAAGTCTGCAGTTATATTTAACTTTAATTTATTCCCTTTTTAAAAATATGTGTTATGCACCATTCTCTAGACCTACTCCAAATTATCTGCCAAAATCAGATCTGAACTGTCCTTTTGACAGATGTTTGGAGAACTCAGTGGGGCTCCTTGGAAATTCTCCATTTCATCCTTCACAGCAGGGGTGCAGCTCAGATTTGATCTCTGCCAACCTCCAAGATACACTTCCCACCTTCCCATAGCACAGCTCATTGGCTGATTGCTTGATTTTTGTTAATCAGGAGAGGTAGAGGAAGGAAACTAAAGTTCACTAAATCATTGAATGCTGCAGCATAGAAGGAGGCTATTCAGCCCATTGTGCCTGTGCCGGATTTTTGAAAATAGGAAAAAGTAGGAGATGGGGGGTTTGGGGGAAGAGGAGGGAGAATTCCCATGAAAGTATAATCAGACATGGACTCCAGATGGAATGGACTAGATTGCCTTTATTACTCTGAATTTTGGCGGAGCAGGCTTGAGGGGGCCATATGGCCAACTTCTTCTCCTATATCTTATGTTTTATGAATATTCTGATGTTCTATTCTAACTAAACCTATGTGTTGCAGCTCCTATTCTCTGTATTTGCAATTGTTTCAAAGGTTCTTGGCATGGTATAATTATTGTAGCATTGGTACTTGTTTGTGATGCACAGAAGAGTTTAGTCTGCTGCTTGTGTCAGCCTTGATACCACTGGTGACACACTCACCTCGAAATCAGAAAGCCATGGGTCCAAGCCCTGCTCCTAACACTTGGACACATTGATCTAGAAATTCAGGAGCAATTGGCCTGGGGTCCTTTTAAAGTCTTCCATGCCCATTTTGTGGCTAAGAAACCCTGTGTGACCCGATTTCTAGGCCACTATCTTTTGGGCCTAGCTGGATGGCCTGCAGTCTTTCTTTGACTTGCACTTTTAATGTGTTTTATTGGATTAGTACATATTTAACTTCTTCTATTTATGTTATGTTTACACCGGGTTACTAGATATTTGATATATCAGATTCATCTCAGAACATTGCAGATATCACACTTGTCTTAAATCACCAACTGGTTTGTTTAGCGTTATCTAAAATATCTCAGCAATTCACGATTTCAGTATAATGTCTTTTGCAGAACACAGTTTCTCCCGAACATCCAGCCTATCTCTTTTAGTTTCAGTTTCAAACTAGGCTTAAACAATCAAACAAGTGAACACTGATCAGTAAACAGACGAATACAATCAAACCAAGATCAATCAAAGACTACAATTTACAGTTTCTAAATATGACTTAGATCCATGGTGATTGTTTAATATAACTTTAGTTGTAAACACAGGCTTATTTCTTAGTGACAAACTGTCTCCAATGTTGCGCTAATGAAGTTGTCCTCAGTGTAGTCCTTCCCTGCACTGATGTGCAGTGTAGGTGGCATTATATATCTGCTTGCAGTTCTATTTCTGAACAAGATTCACGTTATTAGTTGCCCCTGGAGCCATCAAGATATAATTTCAATGCCATATTCACAAACCTGACCCAAAATGTTAAAACACAATTCTTTTAAAATATGACATCTAAGTGCAATTTGTAAATGTGGCTGTAGCTGTGGGCAGCTTGAGAAGGTTAGATCCATATTTTAAATGGCATGTGGAGTTTTTCAAAATATGCTCACATGTATAAGTCTGGACTTGACTAAACTGCTATAACTTTATAGAGTTAGAAACTATTTTATCCTCTCCTCTGGCATCTTCCTGTTAATAGATGAAAGCTATTGCCAACAGTCAGGCTAAACCAGATTATTTGGAAGCCCCATGTCCTATTTGACATGGAGTTGAGCTTCCGCCCCCACATCTAGCTTGTAATTTTCAGGGCGGGAACAGGAAACCTGTTTGCCACCAATTAGCAGCCCTTTAAGCTCCTTAAGGACCTTGTTAACGGGCCTGTCTGGTATAGAATGGAATTTTAAAACTTTATTTTGCCGAACCCGAACATCCTGGTACACGTTACCGCACAACTGTTGGGTTTGCTGTGGGACCAAATGAAGTTAATTTGACTTGGTCTTAAAACTTTTTTTAATGAACCTTCTTGTGCTGGTGCTAGTGCTGGATGTTAACTATGTGTCAATGGTTTGATTATATGCAGGTGAAGGGTGTTAATTGGGGTTTTAGATGAGCACTTATAAACAGACACTCATTGGGACTGGGGGAGGTTTTGAATGAGGAGCTACACGTTTGTAATCCTTTTATTATGTACAATAAATGTAAAACTGAGTAAAGATAAGCTCCAGCATTATCTTTCCATAACAAGCTTTCTGGAATTTAACATGGTAGCAGAGGATGGTTGCTTAAAGCTGAAGGCTAGAAAATAGGAAATGTTTTTTTGGATAGAAAACTAAAACCTCAAGGACTATTGTGAAAAATATGGCAGAAAGCAAGTGCAAATTGTCAGGGTATGATTACCCTCCGGTGTTTTCGGACTCTGAACCATATGACCGGTGGATGAATGAAGTGGATATGTGGACATGGGTAACATCTCTACCAAAAAGGAGCCAAAGTATGGCCCTGGTGTTGTCACTTTCTACAAAAAGTAAAATCAGAAGTAAAGTGTTTTGTGAACTGGATGCTCATCAGTTGGATACTGATGAAGGGTTGGATCTTCTGTTAGAATTCCTGGATGAAATTTACAAGAGAGATGATCTATTGAATGTGTATGAGGCATGGTCAGACTTTGATAGATTTTGAAAAACAGATGATTATTCAATGGAGGAATATATCATGGACTTTAACAGACTGTATAAAAGATTGAGGAAATTCAATTTGGAGATCCCTGGTTCAATGCTAGCTTTTAAATTGCTAGATTGTGCTAGGGTGTCACATATGGACAGGCTCCTGGTTCTAACCGGGGTTCGGTTCTTGGACAAAGACTCCCTGTTGGACCAAATGTCCACGGCCTTAAAAAAATTCCAGTGGAAACAGTCATTTCCTGCAGTCCTGGTAGAACATGCGGGGCATTCTGCTGTGACACAAACAATGGAGGACTCAATGTTTACAAGATTTAGAAACAATCCAGATACTGGAAGCAGGCCTAAGAACGATGGAAGAGTTAAAAAAAGAGGAATGAGGATGAAAGCACCTTTAGCAGATCTGAATATTACAGTGGAAGACAGGGTTGGAACAGCAATTATAGGCAAATGAATCCCAGGAATGCCCAAAGAACAGTTAATAGGTACTTCAGATGTGATTCAAAGTATCATTATGCAATGAACTGCCCTAAGCGGAGAGGCAGAGTCTTCGAAATAACACACAGCACAGAGGCTTCGGAAGCAGAAGAGGAAGATACTGATGGATCTGAACGAATTGTACTAGTCACAAGGAGTTTTAGTCCTGTGATGAATGTGTTGGTTGCGGATTCGTTCAACTGTGCGATTCTGGATAGTGCTTGTACGTCGACAGTATGTGGAACTGATTGGTTACAGTGTTATCTAGATTCACTCAGTAGTGAGGATCGATGCAAGGTTAAGGAGTATAAAAGTACTACCAGCTTTAGGTTTGGTGATGACAACACATTGAAGTCACGGAAGAGAGTAGTAATCACTTATAAAATAGCTGGGGGAAGCCACTTTATCAGTACTGATGTTGTCTCCAGTGAGATACCTTTACTGTTGAGTAAGCCTTCAATGAAAAAAGCACAGATGAAACTTGATATGGAGCATGTTAAGGCAATTGTTTTTGGCAAGCCAGTGAATTTGCAATTTACCCAGTCAGGGCATTATTGTATCCCCTTAACAAAATCTGATATTTCTAGTCAGAGTGTTAGAGAAGTGTTGATGGCATCAAGTGTTACGAATCAGAGAGATAAAAGGAAAATTGTCTTAAAGTTACACAGGCAATTTGCTCGCCCTTCTTGTCAGAGATTAAAAGCCCTACTAAAAGATGCAGGTGTGATGATGGAGAGTATACGAGGATAATAGATGAGATTAGTGAGAAGTGTGAGATTTGTAAAAAGTATCGGAGGAAACCATCAAGTCCTATTGTCAGCCTTCCATTGGCACATGACATTAACAAAGTCTTCTTTTTCTTCTTCTTTGGCCTCCTTATCTCGAGAGACAATGGGTAAGTGCCTGGAGATGGTCAATGGTTTGTGAAGCAGCGCTTGGAATGGCTATAAAGGCCAATTCTAGAGGGACAGACTCTTCCACAGGCGCTGCAGGTAAAGTTGGTTGTCGGGGCTGTTACACAGTTGGCTCTCCCCTTGCGCTTCTGTCTTTTTTCCTGCCAACTGCTAAGTCTCTTCGCAGCCACACTTTAGCCCCGCCTTTATGGCTGCCGCCAGCTCTGGCGATCACTGGCAACTGACTCCCACGACTTGTGATCAATGTCACAGGACTTCATGTCGCGTTTGTAGATGTCTTTAAAGCGCAGACATGGACGGCCGGTGGGTCTGATACCACTGACAAGCTCGCTGTACAATGTGTCCTTGGGGATTCTGCCATCCTCCATGCGGCTCACATGGCCAAGCCATCACAAGCGCCACTGGCTCAGTAGGTTGTATATGCTGGGGATGTTGGCCGCCTCGAGGACTTCTGCATTGGAGATACGGTCCTGTCACCTGATGCCAAGGATTCTCCGGAGGCAGTGAAGATGGAATGAGTTGAGACGTTGCTCTTGGCTGACATACGTTGTCCAGGCCTCGCTGCCATACAGCAAGGTACTGAGGACACAGGCTTGAAAAACTCGGACAGGTTACTGGTGATAGTTGAGCCTAGGTAGGTGAACTCCTGTACCACTTCCAGAGCATGGTCGCCGATATTGATAAATGGAGCATTTCTGACATCCTGTCCCATGATGTTCATTTTCTTGAGGCTGATGGTTAGGCCAAATTCATTGCAGGCAGCCGCAATCCTATCGATGAGTCTCTGCAGACACTCTTCAATGTGGGATGTTAATGCAGCATTGTCAGCAAAGAGGAGTTCCCTGATGAGGACTTTCCATACTTTGGTCTTCGCTCTTGGACGGGCAAGGTTGAACAAACTGCCCCCTGATCTTGTGTGGAGGAAAATTGCTTCTTCTGAAGACTTGAACGCATGTGAGAGCAGCAGTGAGAAGAAGATCCCAAACTGTAGGTGCGAGAACACAGTCCTGTTTCACGCCACTCAGGATAGGAAAGGGGTCTGATGAGGCACCGCTATGCTGAATTATGTCTTTCATATTGTCATGGAATGAGATGATGATACTTAGTACCTTTGGTGGACATCTGATCTTTGCTAGTAGTCTGAAGAGACCATGTCCACTGACGAAGTCAAAGGCTTTGTTGAGATCTATGAAAGCAACATAGAGGGGCATCTGTTGTTCGCGGCATTTCTCCTGTAGCTGGCGAAGGGAGAACAGCATGTCAACGGTGGATCTCTCTGCTCGAAAGCCACACTGTGCCTCAGGGTAGACACGCTCAGCCAGCTTCTGGAGTCTGTTTAAAATGACTCGAGCCATGGATTTAAAGGTATGGGAGAAAGACAAGAATGTTTTCATTCTACATTTTATAGACCTAACAACTAGATTTAGTCTTTCTACAAAATAAATAGTAAGGACAAAAGGGTGATTATAGACAAAATTATGGAGAAATGGATAGGGACTGGGCTTGGGGCACTAGCTAGGTTTCTGACTGATAATGGAGGGGAATTTGCCAATGACGAGTTCAGGGATATGTGTGAAAACATGAACATTATGGTTATGAATACTGTAGCTGAAAGTCATTTCAGCACTTTCTTTTTGGGCCTCCTTATCTCGAGAGACAATGGATACGCGCCTGGAGGTGGTCAGTGGTTTGTGAAGCAGCGCCTGGAGTGGCTATAAAGGCCAATTCTGGAGTGACAGGCTCTTCCACAGGTGCTGCAGAGAAATTTGTTTGTTGGGGCTGTTTCAGCACTGGGCTTTGTGAAAGGAATCATGCAGTGGTGGATGAAATGTTACATAAAATCTGAGCTGACCAGCCAAACTGCAAGTTGACAACTGCCCTGGCATGGGCAGTTCATGCAAATAATTTGCTTCAGATCGTTGGAGGATATAATCCCTATCAATTGGTCTTTGGGCGGAATTCCAAATTGCCTTCTGTACTGTGCGACAGTCCTCCTGCTCAAGAAGGTACTGCAATTTCAATTTTTTTCTACACATTTGAATGCTTTACATGCAGGGAGATGGGCTTTCATCAAGGCTGAGGTCTCTTGAGAAAATTCGCAGAGCTCTGAGGCATCGTATAAGGCCATCTGAGACGGTATTTAATTCAGGAGGTTTGGTGTATTATAAAAGAGAGGGTCATAGGGAATGGAAGGGCCTTGGTAAGGTAATCAGGCGTGACGGTAAGACAGCAGTTATTAAGCACAGAAATCAAACTGTTAAGGTTCATTCATCACAATTAATAGGGGTTGATTACAAAATCTCAGAATCTGAGCAGCTGATAGAGGGAACAGATGCACCTTGTACCTCAAATACTCCTGTGTTTTGTGTTGAAGGTCCTGAGGCACGGTTAGATCAAGAGTTGGATAGTAATGTAACCGATCATGATGCTCAGGAAAGAGCTATCGCATCCAAAGGCCAATTGCCTTGAGTAGGTACTCGGGTGACATATATTCCAGAGGGGTCTAATAAATGGAGGGATGTGACAATTGTGGGTCGTGCTGGAAAATCTACAGGCGTTTAAAAATTGGTTAAATGTTCAAGATGATGGCCAAGATGACAGAGCCATGGACTGGCAGAATGAGGTGAAAGAGTGGAGGGTAAGAAAGCACAGTGCAAGTTTTGGTAGTGAGTCAGGAAGTGACTTTTATGTAAGGAAACGATCACGTACTGGAGAAAGAGCCTCCGATAACGTGTGAGGGAGATCTTCTAGCAGTAGTTCCGAAAGACATCAAAGTGCTAATAGAGGCCGTAGTATGAACAGAGCACACAATGAAATGAAGGCTTGAGGGCAGTCTCGGAATAGAACTAGAAGCAGAAGTCCTCATGATCGTGAAGTTTTAGTGGTTGCCGATAAACTTGAGGATAAACTAATAAGAGAAGTAAAACATAAGGAATTAGAGAGTTGGAGAGAGTTTGGAGTTTATTCTGAGGTACCAGATAGGGGACCGCCAGCCTTGTCACATAGATGGATTTGTACTGAAAATGTCCTTACTAATGGAACTTGCAAGGCTAAAGCAAGGTTAGTTGCGAGGGGTTTTGAAGAGCGACTGGGTGATTCCCAGGGGCGGCACAGTGTCGCAGTGGTTAGCACCGCAGCCTCACAGCTCCAGGGACCCAGGTTCGATTCTGGGTACTGCCTGTGTGGAGTTTGCAAGTTCTCCCTGTGTCTGCGTGGGTTTTCCCCGGATGCTCCGGTTTCCTCCCACAGCCAAAGACTTGCAGGTGATAGGTAAATTGGCCATTGTAAATTGCCCCTAGTGTAGGTAGGTGATAGGGAATATGGGATTACTGTAGGGTTAGTATAAATGGGTGGTTGTTGGTCGGTACAGACTCGGTGGGCCGAAGGGCCTGTTTCAGTGCTGTATCTCTAAATAAAAAAAAATAAAATGTTAGAGTGGACTCTCCTGCAGCTGGAAAAATAATCTTGAAAATCTTTTTGCCTCATATTCATGAGAATGTAGATCCATTGACCTAAAAGCTGCATTTCTGCAAAGTGATACTTTTCAGAGAGAAGTGTTTCTAAAGAGGCAGCAGATACAGAAGGAAAATTATGGAAGCTGAACAAATGCGTCTAGGGCCTTAATGATGCTTCCAGGGTGTGGTATTCCTCTGTGAGATCAGTTTTGTTGAAAATCGGTTGTGTTCAACTAAAAGCAGATCCTGCAATGTTTTATTGGCATCATAAAGGGAAACTTTCAGGCACCTTCATAATGCACGTTGATGATTTCTTATGGGGTGGTACTGCGGAATTTGCGAAATATGTTATTAATAAGATTAGGGCAGAAATTAAGATCGGGAGTCAGGCTTGTGGGGCCTTTAAATATATTGGTTTAGATATTGATCAGACTAAGTCTGGAATAAGTTTGAATCAACAATCCTATTTAGAGAGTGTTACTCCCATCCCAGTTAATCGTGTTAGGTCATCACAGAAAGATGATGATCTATCTAAAGCAGAGACTGAGCAATTGCGAAGTCTGCTGGGTCAATTAAACTGGTTGGGCTCTCAGACTAGGCCTGATGTTAGATTTGATGTGCTGGAGTTAAGCAGGATGATGAAACATCCAAAAGTTGAGAATGTTTTAAGAGCAAATAAAATGTTGAAAATACTAAATCTGGAGAAATGTGTACTGAAGTTCCCATCCTTAGGTGACGCAAAGAACATGAAGCTAATAATTTTTAGTGATGCTTCACATGCTAATCTTGCTGATGGGTATTCAAGTGCAGCTGGTTTCATAATATTTCTGATGGGTGAAAATGGGAAATGTAGTCCTTTAGCTTGGGAGGCTAAGAAAATAAAATGGGTTGTTAAAAGCACGGTAGCTGCGGAAACACTGGGGCCGGAATTTTACGTCACCCCAACGAGCGGGATGGTGGTGAGTGGCGTAAAATGGAGCGGGAGGCACTGGGAGACCTTCCCGACCTGTTCCTGCCTTCACCGCCATTTTATGCAGGGCGGCAGTGGTGAAAAATGGCCTGCCCGTCCCACGCCAATCAAGGCCCGTAAGTGGCCACTTAACTACCCCAACTACTCTCAACACCCAACATGCCCCCCCTTCCCCACAATCCACCACCCTTGCCTCACTGGAGCCCAATTTGATTACCCCTGATTACTTACCTGCCTTCCTGGCACCCAGGCATCTTCTCGACATGCTGGGCTGCAATCCCAGCAGCGGCCAGCACTCCCAGTGCGACTGCTGGGACTAAGAGCTGCCGGCCCGCTGATTGGCCGGCAGCACTGTTAGGTGGGATTTCCAACCTCAAGCTGTTGGACGTCCAGCCTCACACCAATTGAAGCCCAGGGACCCACAAAATACCAGTCGGATCCCCAGGCGAGGTGGAAGCGGGTTCGCCATTGACTTTTGAGTCGGTGACTGCCTCCTGTTCGCCCACCGTAAAATTTTGGCCTGGGCCTTGTGGAGGCGGTGGACATGGAGTTCTATTTGTCAAATATTTTGGATGAAATTCTAAACAAGGACATCCTGGAGATAGGATACCCTTTGAATGTTATGAGGATAATCGTTCCTTGTGGGACAATGTACACTCTACAAAAAGTGTGAGTGAGAAAAGACTACGTATTGACCTTGCTGGATTGAAATGAATGCTGGAGAGAAAGGAAATTTCCAAATGGGTAGATGCAAGTCATTAGCTATCCGATTATTTCACAAAAAGAAATGCGAGTACAAAGAAATTGTTAGAGGCGCTAGAGGAGGGGCGTCTCAAAATTTAAAAAACTTTGTACCCAATTTATTTTGAAATATTCTTTGAGCATGTTAATACTTTATGCATAATATGGAATTTATTTTGAAATGCTGTTTGAGCATGTTAATCTAAGTTGTATTGTAAAAGAAAGAAGGGAATCTGTTAATTGTGTGTCAATGGTTTGATTATATGCAGGTGAAGGGTGTTAATTGGGTTTTTAGATGAGCACTTATAAGCAGACACTCACTGGGACTGGGGGAGGTTTTGAGTGAGGAGCTACATATTTGTAATCCTTTTATTCTGCAAAATCAATGTGAAACTGAGTAAATATAAGCTCCAGCCTTGTTTTTCCATGACAAGCATTTTGGAATTTAACGCTGGACACTCATTTTTCCAGCCTGGTTCCTTTCGTCCTCATCAACACTGATGGCCTTGTAAAGAGCTGCCTGTTCTCTTTGGCAAGGCACCAGTAGCCCCCATCATGGCTGCTACCTACCTTTGCCACTAGTGCCAGGCAGGCAGCTCCGGCCTCCTGGAGATTCTCGGCGTAATTGTTTGGGTGTCAAGCATGCCTCCTACCCAATTAGGGCAATTACACTTAAAAACAGTGTCATGAGAATAGCGCAGCTGAGGAACAAGGCTGGGTCCTGGAATTTATCCTGGCTTCGGGTTCCCGATCGCAATTTGAAAATCCAGCCCATATACACAGTTCACCTCCCCAGTGTGTTTTTTTTAAATGTTAGGAAAGCATGATTGGAAGCATCAGTCTTCCCCTTAACACTAAGGAGAGCCAACAGACCAGCTTGCATGCTTTTTAAGCCTAACTTTAGGCCGCACTGGAGTTAAACTCGACAGAGTGCTATATCTGAGTGGAGTGAGAAAGGCCATCTCAGGGGGTCTTGGATTTCTTAACTTTAGTGTATAATGGAGTCAGATCATAACCTGACTTCAGAATTATGTTATTACTTTTGCACTGCTACACTCTCTGACCTTTCAAAAGAGCCTGTCGAATTGCAGTCTACGTAGGAATTGCTTGATGGAAAAAAACAGAGCCCATCTCGCTTGTGAAGATTGGAAAGCGTACCAGTGCAAAAATGTCAGCCTAACTCGGAAGTCAGGTCCTGATCTGACTCTATCACGCACTAAAGTCAAGAAGGTCAAGACCTTCCAGAAGGCCATCTCGCCCCGTCTAAGTTCAACAATGGACCACGTGCAATGTGATGGATTCAATTGTAAGCCACAATGTTCACTCCAACTTACCACATTGATAGAAAATACAAATTCATGAAGCTTTAGGCCACAACCAAAAGGCTTTAGCTAGACTAGAGGAACTGTGGCTCTATTCATTAGAACAAAGAAGATTAAGAGGAGTCTAAACGGCATTCAAAGTTATGAGAAGTTTTGATAGGGTAAATCAGGGAAAAATATTTTCACAAGTTGGTGACACATTATTTAGACGACACAAAAATAAGATTGTTACCAAAAGCACAAAGGAAGTGGGTGGGAGAATTTAAAAAGTTAGTATGCAGTGGTAATGGATAATAACTTTCAAAGGGGCAGTGGATATATATTTTAAAAAGATATGGGGTTAGGATAGGGGAATGGGACTAAGGGAATAGCTTGTACACAGAGCTGGCAAAGGCATGATGGGTTGAATGGCTTCCTTCTGTACCGTAAAATTCAATGATGTTCAGATAAACCAAACAAGAGCTGTAGCTGCTCATTTTCCAGTCGATTCACAGTTTTTAAAAAAATTCGTTCATGGGATGTGGGCATCGCAGTCAAGGCCAGCATTTATTGCCCATCCCAATTTCCCCTTGAGAAGGTAGTGGTGAGCAGCCTTCTTGAACCGCTGCAAGTCCATGAGGTGTAGGTATACCCACAGTACCCTTTTCTGTAGCGGTTTGATATAACTGAACGGCTTGCTGGGCCATTTCAGAGGGCAGTTAAGAATCAACCACTTTGCTGTGGTTCTGGAGTCACGTGTAAACCAGACTGGGTAAGGATGGCAGACCTCCTTCCCTGAAGGACACTAATGAACCAGATGCATTTTTACAACAATCCAGTAATTTCATGATCAGTACTAATGAGACTAGCATTTTATTCCAGATTTATTAATGAATTAGTTGTAGGGAATCCAAGTCCTTTATAGATTTCCTACTGAACTAGGTATCTGTTTATCTCTTGATGTTTAGACAGATATCATTACTTCATTCTAATCATATTTCAGTTGAAAGTGATCTAAATTTTATGGCAAAATATTATTAATAATCCAACTAGCATTCAGAATCAAAATGTAAATTAGAATTTGGTTACTTGGGCATTGTCATAAAGGGACAAGTTGAAAGTCTGTCTCGCTTACCTTGCACCATCTTTGTTTTATGAGCCCATGACACCCGCCTTAAATATTAAACAACTAATTTTCAAGAACAATGACTAAATTCAGTTTAAATTCATTAAGTTGACTTGGAACTAACTCAGAACATCATTGGAAAGGAAGCACATTCAAGCAGCATCTTATAAAAACTAAAACTGTAAACATAGTCTATTACTGCCTGAAATATTCATGTTTGCATTATTCCTGACCTTAGGTGGCTGCCAATGTGATGCATCTCCCAAAGGGCCTCATTATGGAAGCTGTTTGAAATACATGAAACTGAACCATTTTGACACTGCATCTGCAATGCTACTAAACTCTTTCAGCTTCTTTACATCAGAAATCAGAGTAGATCATTGGTTAGTTTTACCCTACTGATGATGTGTTGTTGCAATAGTAATCCTGCCCAGGAACTGCAGGTTCAGATTTCATCATCTGTCTCTGTAACTTGTTTTGTCATTTGTCCATTCACTAGACTCCTTAGGGTGGCAATGTTAAGTCTTTTGACCAATCACTGCTCTGCAGTCCAAAGCCATTTGGACCAGGCATGATCCATTCCCTGACAATTATATGCAAAAAATTCTCCAAAGGTAAGTTGATTGGAACTCATTGGAATGTAAGAATAAGAGTAGGCCTTTTAGCCCCTCGGGTTTGTACCACCATTCAATGAGATCGTGGCTGATCAGTGACCTAACCTTTGCCCTATACCCCTTAATACCTTTGGTTAACAAAAATCTATCAATCTCAGGTTTAAAATTAACAATTGACCCAGCATCAATTGCCGTTTGCTGACGAGGGTTCCAAATTTCTACCACCCTTTGCATGTAATAATGTTTCCTAACCTCACTCCTGAAATACCTGGTTCTAAGTTTTAGACTATGACCCCTTGTCGTAGACTTCCCAATTAGTGGAAATATTTTCTCACTCTCTACCTTAACTGTTCCCCTTTAACATCTTGAAAATTTCGATCAAATCACCCACCCCCTTAACCTTTTAAATTCCAGGGACTACAACCCTAGTTTGTGTAATCTCTCCTCATAATTTAACCCTTGGAGTCCAGGGATCATTCTGTAAATCTACACTGTACTCCCTCCACAAGGCCAATATATCCTTCCTAAGGTATGGTGACCAGAACTGAACTTCAGGTGTGGTCTAACCAGGAATTTGTATAGCGGTAGCATAACTTTTACCTCGTGTCTTCTATTCCTCTAGATATAAAGGCCAACTTTCCATTAGCCTTCTGATTATTTTCTGCACCTGTCCATGAAATTTTAATGATCTACATAAATGAACTTCTAAATCCCTTTGGATTCAAGTTGATAGCCCAGTAAAACTCTTCTTTGCACTCTTTGGAAGCCCCTATGTTTGTTAGACACTGCCAAAACTTCTTCAAAAGACAGAAAAACTTACATTTGTATAGCGCCTTTCACAACCGCAGGATCTTCCAAAGCGCTTTCCAACTAATAAAATACATTCGAAGTGTAGCCAGTGTTGTAATGTAGATAAAGTAGCAGCCAATTTGTGTACAGCGCGGTCCCTCACACAACAGTAAGATAAATCTAATTTAAACTATGTTGGTTGGCCAGGACACGGGGCAGCACTCCCCTGCTCTTCTTTGAATGGTGCTTTTACATCCATCTGAAAGGGAAAACAGGGTCTTGTTTAACATCTCATTTGAAAGACAGCACTTCCAACAACACAGCACTCTTTATGTACTACATTGGAGTGGCAGCCAAGGTTTTGAGCTCAAGTCTCTGGAGTGGGACTTAAAAGCTGCAACACTCTAGGCTGGGTTATGCTCTGCCCTTGGAGACACACACAGAGGTGGGTGGTCAAACGAAATAGCATGGGTGCCATTCCCAAAATCGCCTGGGCTCCCTGTCATTTTGCCTGGGGCAGGGAAGGCTAAGGATGGTCTTCCTGCCCTAGGCCAATTGAGGCCCTTAACTGGCCAATTAATGGTCACAAGGGCTTCTTCCCGCCTCTACTTCAATTTAATTGAAGGTGGAGGGGCCCACCACTGCAATGCGGCAGGTAAAGCCTGGTGGCCTCCTAGCAGCGTTGAGAGGTGGGGGAATCCCTGCTTTAGGGGTAGTCCAGGGCCCCAGACAGCCCTCCCCAGAGGCAATTGCTGCCCCCCAACCCCTCCCCCTGTGAACACCCCCCACCATCAACCACCCCTCACCACCCATTGCTGAGGCCTGCCTGAATGCCCCTGGAAACCATGATCCTAACCCTACTCCTGGGGTGTTCTCTCTTTAGTACTATAGGGCCTCCTGCAGTACTGGCAGTCGCCACTTCTCCCAATGGCGCTGCTGGTACTGCAGAGCTGCCAGCCTTCCTTAAAGGGACAGCACCCCCATGTCGGGCAGTTAATTGGCAGGAACCCCCTTTGTCTGGATAAAATCTGGCCCTCTGACTCAGAGAACAGAGAACCACTGAGAAGGGAGGTCCAATGGAACATTTTTACCTAATAACTGAGCAAAGTAGAAAGCTGCCAAGGTATGTCCTGTCCACAAAAAGCAGGACAAATCCAATCCAGTCACTTACCACCCCATCAGTTTACTCTCAATCATCATCAAAGTGATGGAAGGTGTCATTGACAGTGCTATCAAGTGGCATTTACTCACCATTAACCTACTCACTGATGTTCAGTTTGGGTTCTGCTGGGACCACTCGGTTCCAGGCCTCATTACAGCTTTGGTCCAAACATGGACAAAGGAGCTGAATTCCAGAGGTGAGGTGAGAGTGACTGCCCTTGATATCAAGGCAGCATTTTACCAAGTGTGGCATCAATGGAAAGTCATTGGGAATCAGGGGGAAACTCTCCACTGGTTGGAGCCACACTTAGCACAAAAGAAGATGGTTGTGGTTATTGGAGGCCAATAATCTCATTCCAGAACATCATTGCTGGAGTTCCTCGTGATAATGTTCTAGGCCCAACCATCTTCAGCTGTTCCATCAATGATCTTCCCTCTAACATAAGGCCAGAAGTGGGGATGTTCGCTGATGATCGCAAAGTGTTCAGATCTATTCACAGCTCTTCAGATAATGAAGCAGTCCATGACTGCATGCAGCAAGACCTGGGCAACATTCAGGCTTGGGCTGATAAGTGGCAAGTAACATTTGCGCCGAACAAGTGCCAGACAATGACCATCTCCAACAAGAGAGAATCTAACCATTTGCCCTTTACATTCAACGGCATTACTGAGACATGGTATTCGGCATGAGTGACTCATCTCCCGACTTCCCAAAGATTTTCCACATCTACAAGGCACAAGTCAGGAATATGATGGAATACTCCCCACTTGCCTGGATGAGTGCTGTTCCAACAGAACTCAAGAAGCTCAACACCATTCAGGACAAAGCAACCCACTTGATTGGCACCCCATCCACAACCTTAAACATTCACTCCTTCCACCACCAGCACACTGTGGCAGCACTGTGTATCATTTACAAGATGCAATTCGCCAAGGCTCCTTCGCACATCCCACAAGCCCACGACCTCCACTGCATGGAAGAAGAAGTGCAGCAGGTGCATAGGAACACCACCACCTGCAACTTCCTCTCTAAGTCACACACCATCCTGACTTGGAACTATATTGCCGTTCCTTCATTGTCGCTCAGTCAAAATCCTGGAACTCCCTCCCTAACAGCACTGTGGGTGTGCCTACACCATACAAACTGCAGTGATTCAAGTAGGGACTCACCACCACCTACCTTCTAAAGGGAAGTTAGGGAAGGACAATAAATGCTGGACTTGCCAGCAACACTAACATCCCATGAATGAATAAAAAAAGGGCTGACACTTTAATAACAACATCGTGCAACTAAAGTGCGAGCCCTGCCCTAGCTTGGTTCTATTTGTTACAGAACTCATGTCTCTTGTAGCCAGTTTTTGACAAGAATGGTGTGGGTAAATCTTATTACTTCAGTTACATTTCAAAGAGAGTAATGTCTCCCTTACAACCTGTTATTAACTTTAAGCCAAGGCTGCCAATATAAAACTGCAGTAACTTAATTTTAGAACCAGCATGCTTTTTTAAATTTACTTGAAGGGTAAAATGAATTACAGGAACATCAATCATTTCTGAAGTCAACATGTGAATCATTCGTTAGAAGACAAATGTCACAAATAACTCACAGAAACTACTGCAGGAGTTCCTCAGGGTAGTGTCCTAGGCCCAACCATCTTCAGTTGCTTTATCAATGACCTTCGCTCCATCATAAAGTCAGAAGTGGGGATGTTCGCTGATGATTGCACAATATTCAGTTCCATTTGCAACTCATCAGATACTGAGGCAGTCCATGCCCGCATGCAGCAAGACCTGGACAACATACAGGTTTGGGCGGATAAGTGGCAAGTAATATTTGCACTGCCAGGCAAAGACTATCTCCAACAAAAGAGAAACTAACCATCTCTCCTTGACATTTAATGGCATTACCATTGCTGAATCCGCCACTATCAACATCCTGGGGGTCACCATTGACTAGAAACTTAACTGGACAAGCCATATAAATACTGTGGCTGCAAGAGTAGGTCAGAGCTGGGAACTCTGTGGTGAGTAACTCACCTCCTGACTCCCCAAAGACTGTCCACCATCTACAAGGCACAAGTCAAGAGTGTTGATGGAACACTTTCCACTTGCCCAGATGAGAGCAGCTCCAACAATACTCAAGAAGCTGGTCACCATCCAAGACAAAGCAATCCACTTGATTGGCATCCCATCCAACACCTTAAACATTCACCTCCCTTCACCACCAGCACACCGTGACTGCAGCGTGTTATACCATCTACAAGATACACTTCAGCAACCCACCAAGGCTCCTTCGATGGTGCCTTCCAAGCCTGTGAACTCTTCTACCTAGAAGGACAAGGGCAGCCAACGCATGGAAACACCACCACCTGCAAGTTCTCCCCCCAAGTCATGCACAGTCCTGACTTAGAAATATATCACTCTTCCTTCACTGTCGCAGGATCAAAATCCTGGAATTCCCTGCCTAACAGCACTGTGGACTGCAGCGGCTCACCACCACCTTCTCAATGGCAATTAGGGATGCTGGCCTTGCCAGCGATGCTCACATCCCAAGAATGAATCAAAAAAAGTTGTCTGAAACTTTGAGTCCATTTGCTCAATGAAAACCAACTTGCATTTATATAGCATCTTGAATGTGTCCAGTCACTTTACAAGAAGGTATCAGGAGAGTAGATGTCAAGTCAAGAACAGAGAGACTTGCAGGGGTGACGAGAAGCATGATCAAAATGGTTGGTCTAAAAGGAAGTTCTTAAAGGAGAAGGGAGATAGAAGTGGGATGGTAGAGGGATTTAGATCCTGTTGGCTGAAAGCTCTGCAATCAATGATAGGGTAGGGAGAATGGGACGGGTGCCTATGAGGAATGGAGTGTTCAGGGGGAGGGGAGATGGGGGCAATGAAGGACTGCAGGAGCTTGTGGTTTGCCAGCTGTGGCTCAGTGGTAGCATTTTCACCTCTGAGCCAAAAGGTCACGAATTCCAAGGATGTAAAAGATCCCATAGCAAGAGTAGGGAGGTTCTCCCT